>NC_039481.1:13997401-14074749 GCF_003590095.1 Trichoplusia ni
ATCTATGCAATTTTAATTCTGCGGTTATATAAATCCAGATAATTTCGCTTATAAGTAAGTATGTAGATTGAAAGACCGGTAAGTGCAGGTTAGTATGACCTGGTTACGCTGAGGACTGTGGAGGTTAAAGGCCGACGCTTTGGCGTAAAACTACATAAACAAATACGAAGAAAATGCTCCATTTTATTTATAAGCGGTAATAAGACCTTAAAAATATTTCTTATAGAGTTTACAGTACACCTTGGAGTATTAAATAAATAAATAAAATGGTTTTTTTTAAGTGAACAGTGTGTTCCAATAGGCATTTAATAATATTGATTCGAGTATTACTTCCCATGAAAGAACATTCGAACTTAGGTTAAACACTAAGGTCATGACACTTTGACATTTAAAGGTCGATTAATTGTATTGCTATGGCGACGACATTAATCCATCACACATCGAACGTCACATTATTACGAGAAAACATCGAATTCCTATTGTGGCAGCTGCGAATTGAATAAGAAAAGTTGGCAAATATTTCTGAGATTACGTCTAGACAGTTACAAAGCCAAAATCCGGCACAAATCGAACTAAGATTTTCCTTCTTCTTGTTTGTTTATTTCTTTCTTTCATTCCTTATTACTAGTTATGACATTTCACTATGAAAGTATTAATGGTCTAATTCGTGCGTAGTTATGTCATGACTGTATTTTTTTTTACTGTAACCTGTGTGTTTTTATAAGTAATATTATATTTTGCGTCGGTAATGGTCATTCTATGATATTACACAGCGAATATTTGCGCCGTAGCAGTAAGGTCCGTTATATCAGACAGCGTATAATTGAGAGGAAAATGTTATTGTTTCGGATTTCAAAACAATCAGATAGCATTATGCTGCGGGAAAATGCCTATAAAGTTACTTTTAACCTGGCTTTCTATTGTGACTTGTACACTGGAATAGTTTAACATAACATCTCTATCATTTAATAATGGAAATAGTTGTATGTTCAGGCTCACCTCATGATCCCTATAAAAGGGCTCCTGAAGGTTATCCGGGACCCTGTTGTTGAACGCCTTCGATAACAGCCATTTAATTGACGCCCGTTGCTTTGACTGAAACAATATAATAATTAATGTTAGTTTATGAGATCACAAATTATACACGAAATACTTTTAGCATAATGTTTAGAGAAAGTAGGTACACATCATGAATATCCTAAACTGACAAGCATGTGAGTGAAACGAATGGAATAAGATTGATGATGCCAACAGTAGGTGAGGATCTAAACAAGAATACATGTAGGCACCTCTCAGATGTAGGTTTTCTTGCAGTCATTCTTAACATCAATAACAGACGTCCAAGCTATTACAATTATATAAACGTGCCTCACATAAAACAATTAGCTCCAACAAGCAGAGGTCCAAATCGACTTGGGCCCAATTCTAGTTTATATTGATCATTTTTAACACACGACATCTAACATTATAAACCGGTACACAACGATGACAAACTATCGCATCTTAGTATCGTCACCAGCTAAACGAGGTAATAATTGCAGATAGCAGCGAGCGCCTATTGAACCAGTTGTCGGCTGTCGATTGCCACAATTATTGTCAAACTGTGAACCACTGCCACGTTATGGCAACGTCCGCTTATTGTCATCGCATTGATCAATAAGTGGAACCGAAGTGGATCCTTGTCCTAATTTGACAAGTATGGCAATATCATCACTAGTAGTTAATGTGATAGTAGATTGATTGATGCTTCTAAAGTTCAATCATACGATCTCTACAGTTTAAGAACACGTATCATGTTGAACTTAATCGAATACAGGCAATTGAAAATAATAAAATATTGGTTTGGCATTTGGTTGATATCTTGTTAACAGCATAAATAGTTATACCTAAGTAGAAAAATTGAATATTTATGTCATACATTTTACGCTACTAAAACGACAAGAGCGCCTTGCGCACTTAAACAACATTACTACATATTTGCTCGATAATAAAACTTACGTCACGACAGAGGATAATATGATGTCATAAAATATGACCTCAGAAACGTAATTCATATGTGAATATTGAGCGACAATGTCAAGGTCAAACAGGTACATCAAAATCCATTTAAGCGTCAGCAGACGGCGTAAATACCTGCAATCTGCATATAATGTGTTGTCTCGTCTTGTCTCGTCGTGTCTCGTCTCAGAGCACCCTATTCGTCATGCAGGCGGGAAAGCAAGCACGCAAACCATCACTCTCTGTTATTAATTTACTGTAAACTAATAGCTAAACATGCAGACGCATCACGATGCTGAGAAATCCGTTGTTATTCAGAATTCTAATAACACGTACGTTTATCCTCACGTTACGGAGAAACGAACCGAAGACTTTCAGATGGTATCAAAGAGACAAACACAGTTCGTGTTTGAAAAGTAACTTGCCCACAACTATATAATACTTATTTTTCTTTTACTTGTTTCTCTTTATACGGCTTTAAATTTCACTAAACATTAACTTATAAATAATGATAAAGTGCAAGCTTAGCAAGCTGATTAGCGGGATTAGTGACGCCAGTAAGTTAAAATTATAGCTCTACTCTTCCTGACATAATTCTAGAGGAAGTTTAATCGGCCGATAGCCTCAGTGCTATATTTATGCATGCCACTTAAATCTCTGTCAACAACTCAGAGACGTAGTCGTCGTGATCAAAGGATTACATCCAAAATGACAAAAACGCCCGAAAATCATAAACAAAAATATGTATGTTCGTAGCGGAAACATTATAAGGAAACGATTCTGAACATTGGAGTAGAACGAGCAACAAAATGAACGAGATGAGCTTAGCTATCAATAACAGTATCAGAACGTCGACAAATCATAAAGCTAAAAGGTCGGGCGCGTGCCGGCGCATGCGGCCACGGATAAAAATAGTCCAGTGCACGGAGACACTCCCAAATAGGAAGCCACTTGGACGAGAACGATCAAGAATGTCATAGTAAACAACTGTCGCTTCGGAGGTAAAAAATGGACTCTTATTTTTCAAAACGTCTATTTTTTTTTGTTTTCAAACTGTTTTGCAACTTTAATATTCATTATTTGATTAAGATATTGAAAAAAAACCGATCGTAATAACATTAACAGTCTTTATCTAAAACGCTATCAGTTAAAACGAGAAACCTGAGAGTTACTGCATAAACTATACTATCAATAATTATAATATGTTCAAATATATATACAGAAATTAGTTTACTAAATTAGATTTTGAGAAACTCTATAACTAGGCCAAAATTCAATAAATGTATCCAAATTCGTCTGATTAAGAAGATAAAATCAAAATAATACAAACTAATAGAATCTCTACATTATACATGATTAGCTTTGATTGAGGCATTTTTGCGTAGGAGTAAAGACTACCAAATAGGCAAGGAGTTCTACATGGCGACCGAGTAGAATCAATACATTAATGAGAAGATCAGATCAGATATATCCGTGGGAAAATTACAAAGAACATTAAATTATTATTGAGGCGTAGGGAAATAATATTTTTCATTATAAGTACCTACTTCAAAAATTAGTAAACAGTCGAAGCTTGTGCGCAGAGCGCAACCTCTAAATGTTCTACCCAGTAACTTGTTTATTTTTATTATTCTTCATCAAATTATTTAAACTGCCAAATAAGGTAGTAAAGCTAACTGTTATAGCCGCCTACACCTGTAAAGTCCAGAGAACTATTCGTGAAGTTGTTGGCTAATACAATGTTCGAGCAATTTACTAAATATTTAAGCTATTCAGGCCGTTCCCACTCTATGTTGTGGTTAAGCTCTTGTGTCTTACGATCCATATTTCAGTTGACGCTGTCGAATGTTGAACCACAATTTATATTAATGGACAACATATTTCAACATTACTAGGCTATTCTTGAACCATATCTACAAACGAGATTATTAATAACTCCGAGACGAAACACGCCAACAATCAGTCTAGTTGATTACAGCTGCAAATCTTTAAATTGCAGTATTATTATTTTTTACCGCTGTTGCTATAGCCCGCTCGGGCGATATAATTTCACAACTCTTGTGCATTATACCATAAAGAAAATAGTTAATTACTCTTCACAGAACGTACTGCAGCACTTTCTTATACGAACAGAATTCATAAATTCATACGTTTTGAGTTCTCTTAAAACAGGCGCCAACTAGGCGTGTAGAGACGTTTATTATATTATGCGAATAGAGGAAACTTTAAGTTGATCTAAATGTAAATATTATGATGTCAATTAGATACCAGCCGACCATTAAGAGTAAGTATGCAAA
Source organism: Trichoplusia ni (assembly GCF_003590095.1). Classification (NCBI taxonomy): domain Eukaryota; kingdom Metazoa; phylum Arthropoda; class Insecta; order Lepidoptera; family Noctuidae; genus Trichoplusia; species Trichoplusia ni. The sequence goes on from NC_039481.1 coordinate 14,001,697, forward strand.
TATAATTATTTAATGAATTAATGGTTACTTGCTAGGAATCTCGTCATTCAGATATGAAAAAGTAATAATGTATTTCGTTGGTTTTGTATGTAATTTTGCGTACCTGTGGCCGTTACAAAATTTTGGTTTAAAACTTTGCTTAGATCTGAGTAGGAAAGGAAAGCTTACTACCAAGAACTCAAAGAAAATGGTATTGCAGACCCAGACAAACAAATTGAATGAAATTCTAAGCGCCAGGTTTACGCATTAAAAAAACATAAACACAGCCACCTAGTCGGGCTAACACATTCAATTTGCAAACGTAAGGAGAGTTTCGCTCGTAAAGAGTCGACTATTAAGTACTTTCATACACCACGCTATAACATATAGCAAGTGGAGCGGGCAGGCCACTCTCTACACTTAATTCGTAGTAGTTAATTGCTGAGTAATTAGCAAAGTCACAGTGAGTTCACTCTCTCCTGTAGTTCGGGAGGTTCCACGTGGTGTCGCTCTGGCCGCTGGTAGATCATTAGTGCTATCGGCTCCACTAACGGAAGAATGCACTTCCTCTGTGGTCGTCAACTGTAACCATCATAGATTTGCATCAAAGCAACTCAGTCCAAGCGGAACTGTAAAGTCTAAGCAGGTCGACGACACATCATCGATGCTTTCACGAACAGATGTCATGGTTGATGAATTATTACACGATCGTTTAAAGTACAAACACGCGGTAGCAATATTTATTTCAAAGAAAACCTGTTTTGAATGCAACGGTCTCAGCGTATCCTTAACAAGGATTTAATGATTTTACTGGCTTAAAGCTAACGACCATACTCGCCTGTCCCATCTGCAAGACAAAGGATAATGTAACAATTTTCTTTTCTCAGTCTTTAGGTTGCTACTCATGCGTAGAGTAACGCATTTTTTTAAGTAAATAAGGTTTAAACCCGCTATAGGCTATTTAATGCCTCTCTGTAAATACTCACAGTTGCCAATCAAGTTATCAACATCAAAGGAGAAACTTAAATTCGAGGAAGTTGCTAAAGCATCAGGAGTGATAGGAAAATAGGTGAATAACGAGATGGAATCAACGAAACGGGGTGAAGGTTCGTTGCAAAACAATCGTAAACAGTTAACTGAGCCGATTATCGCCGATTCGGAACGAAGGCTTGCAGGCCGCAACAGTCGATGCGTGGAAACTGGAAGGTGCGTTGGCACCTGCAGCCCACGCGACCGACTGAGGTCGAGCGCCCACGCTGCCCCCACACACTTGACTGGCCGATACTTAACTTATGGCTTTGAGATCTTCCGCTCCCTTTTATACCATGCGTGTAAGAGAGATCACAAAAAGATTCCTGATTCAATATTCAACTTTGTTCGATCGATCGTACTAGTGACCATCAAAGACTCACCTAGGTTTTCGCCTGACATTTTGCTGATGACCTAGTTTTCAGGCAATGAAGTAACAAACAAAAAAAAAAACTCAGTTCTCCTACCCATGGTACTATCTGCAACTTTCGACTTGAAACATCCAGACAAAATATAAAATACTGAATAATAAAAATAACTTGTTCCGCAGATCTAACACGAGAAGGGAAGGCATAAGGAGTAATAAAATAGGACCAAAAACATCAACTAGTATAAGACACCAGGCGTTGCATTCCTTAATCCGCATGTTTTGTTACTCGAATAGGGCTCGTAATATTGGAGTATTGTGTGCAAGATACAGATGTATATCTGTTAGCAGCGGTTGCTTACCGCGTTCTCAGGTCTTTGTTTCATGATGAGGACAACTTTTTTCACTTTTACTAAATGGCCAGCTGTTGCTACTAGCAAACTGAGCAGCTGCACGTCAAGGCGTAATCGAGTCCTAAAAACACCAACATCTGAACGCAAGGAAAACATCCAAGGAAGTAACATTTCGTACCCAAAATATGAGCACACGAATAATTATAAAGTGTACCATATAAATACAAATAAACCTTGTGCTAAGTCAATACACTTAACAAGTTTGACAAGAACTGATTCACGAGTTACCGAATATGGCAGACATCTCGAATGAACGACGGAGAAAAAGTATTCTTACTGCAAAGTCGTGTGCATCAATACATATTCATTGGAAGCAACTAATATGGTCAAACAACTGAGTTAATTCTAAGCACCTGAATGGTATTTGCAAGGCTCCCTTTATGCACGATTAGTTTACCATAGTTGGTAACTAGGAAACAAATAGCTATCACGAAGACTGTGATAGATGAATCTAATAACTTTTAAAGTTTAGTAGAAATTTTAACGACAAACGGATATAATAGAAACGTGATCTGCATTCATATTCAGATACATAAAAACGCCAACATTTTAAAAATTCGTTATGTCTCAGCCCTCAAGTCACAGGAAGCAGGAAGTTTGAAGAATTTGTACATAACTAATATGTGTGTGTGAAGCCGCTTGCTGTCATGGAACCGGGCAGCGACTGGTATAGACTCAATCATAGCATTGCTGAGGTTTAGTATCTAGCGGAACTAATAGAACACACAATTAGTTTTGTGGTGCAGGAAATAAATGATTTTCCCTGCCATGAGTCAGTAACGTGATCGATAGTTACTCATACTTTTTCTGGTTAAATTTCTGGTTTCAAAAAACATAAAAATGTTAGTATATGAAATATAACTTTTCATACTTTTCAAAAAGTTATTTTCTTACTTTGAATATTGATAAGTCCTTCTAAAATATATAAGACGACCTCGGTGGTCAAGTGAACACCGGTTTCAAGGTGTCGCTAGCTCTGAGGTCCCGGGTTCGATCCCCGGTCGAGTCAATGTCAAAATTCACATTTCTACATTGTCTCGGGTCTGGGTGTTTGTGGTACCTTCGTTGTATCTGAATTCCATAATACAAGTGCTTAAGAAACTTACTTTGGGTTCGGAGGAATGTATGTGATGTTGCCCGCATTTAAAAAAAAATGTTACTGCTCGATAAACGCTCTCATATATGAAGGAACGAGAATTGATAACCAAGTTGATAACCAAGTCTCTAAGTCTCAAATACTACTAAACCTTCACACGATGTACTGCTGCTATTATTACGCTCTGACAGTAGAAATGTCAACAGATCATTGATGCGATGAAGTCATAACTAGCAAGAACTATAAAATGTGTCAATCCCACGCGGCCTCTATTTATTGTAGGTAACCAAATCGCTGTAGGCTTTTTTAGGACAAGATAAGGATTCAGAAGGAGCATAAAAATATCATGGAACTACAAACGTAGGCGAATGATTTACAGAGTACAAATAAATACTCGTTCAGGTTTAGGCATGACGAAAGAGCATAAAAAAGTACATCATATTTGTCTATTACCACAAATAGCTGTGTGTACTCATGAAAATTTGTGTGATCAGCCACCATTGATTAATGAAAATTACAATGGCCTCAGAGCCTACGCTAGCATTAACGTAGCACTGTCAAGGTCTATTGTATGTAACTGCTGTCACATAGATGTGGGACGAAGCTACCATTCATACTGATTTAAAATAAAATAGACTTCATACAAGTTCCTTGAGAAATTGAAACTAATGACAGAGAAGCACTTATACCAAGTTAAAATATTTGCGAGTTTATCGTCTTTGTTGACAACGATAACAAATGCTATGTTTGAGTCTAAATCATCATATCCGATAAGCTATCGCTCTGCTAACTCTAGTACATTCTATTCTTATTCTTTCGTAAGATACTCTTGCATATTTTAAAATGATATTATACATTTGTAACTGAACTAATTTATAGGCCTCTACTTATCTCTCTTTGATGGTATGACCCAGTTTGAAGGTGCAGAACGCTAGGCATTGAGATATCTCGGTGAAAGCCAAGATGTGGCGCCTATATACAAAGGGAGCAATCTGACGACGACTAATATAAACATTTCGTAACTAACTATTATAAGTACAAAATACGGACGATCGATAGAACTGTCGGTTCACTCGACTGTTTATTAGACATTACATAGCCCATTACGTCAGTGCTCGACCAAAATATTGATACTATGATTACTTATGTCGAAAGTTGTTTTATGAGAGCAGGAAATGTTGCGAAAGCGAAACTTCATGACGTATTTTATAGACCAATGTACGTTATTCTCGTTAGATACAGGTTTGTTAAAGTAAATAAGCCTGTAGGTGTATCGGCATTCCACGCACGAAGACTTAGCTCACATTGTTGCTAGAGCACACGAATATTAAATAAATATCAGTACGTTCAGTTTAGGAATAATGGTAGGCGTCGTCTGTGCCGAGTTGCCGACATCTGGCCCATCGGCCCAAAACGCTTTTTACCAAATAACTTTGCCACACGCGACGTCACACACAAATGTATGCCATCAAATTGAATTTTTTACATGCCACTTTTGGGTGTGTTTTACATTTCATTACTTGAAGAAAATAATACTGTCCGTGATTATATCGTGACCAAAACAATTTTTAAAATATTTTTCGTAATTTTTTTAAACAATTATAGGCAGAACTACGTAACCACGGTTTCCAAATTTAATAAAAATTGGTTACACGTTAATAGCACGACCTCTGCAAAAAGATTAAGTAGGCGTTAAGAATTTGCTAATCAAAACAACTCATGCACGTTTAACTCCCCAAGGTTTCATGACCATATAGAAATGGTGGTTCTATATTAGAATAAGAAACGTGGCGTGAAGAGATCATCATGTAAATGGCGATAAAGCTCTTGCAGTCTCGGGTGCAAATATACATTTGAATAGATCGCATTGATCTCGGTAGGATAAATTCCATTCTCCCATTCTCCTAGACGATAGCATATCAGTACATTTGAATGATCATAAGAAAACACACTTGATATTCAAACGTGGATTTAAGTTGCATTTTGTATAATAGCTTGCTCGTAAGAAATCTTACAATTATCGTATACTAACAATTTGCATAACGTTTGCAGTGCATCTTATGCTTCCATCCTATAAATTGTTGCATCCAAAATGATACTTGTGTATTCTATATCAGTTGGAAAATAAAATGTCGTGATTCCTAAGACAATCTCAACAAATCTCCAGTAAGTACAATTCGATCTGGAAATACCATACACGAAATACCATAAAAACGTGTTTGTGGTGAGTTTTTTACCAAGTTCAAAGTTCTGACAGAACGAAACATCGCCAACGATTTAAAGACTGATGAATGATTTTAGTATCGTTTACCTTGAGAGCTTTCGATAATACGTTAAGATAGATTAATATAGTAAAATGGTGACTGAATACTTAAAAGCTGAGAATGCAAAGTGAATACATAACCAGGTGAATGACGAAACTGCATCCGAAGTAGCCAGGAGCCTGTTACTTGTGTATGCACGGCCTGTTTAAGAGATTTCCCACGGATGTTGCGGCGCACAATACTGGCAGTTTGCACGACATTACCACTAGCCACGGAAGCCGGCCCGCTGAGGGAATTGCACAAGTATCCCTCGCATCTCCCATGAAACGCTTTCTCGGAACAACATAAGAAGTAGAATGGCTTGTGATGTTTTCAGCATTCTGGAAGCACTAAATAATTTTCCGCCTTCTAACAGTGTTGTTTTGTTTATTGTTTCCTGAGTGTTTATGTCAGGTTGCTCTACTTAGTCAATGTAAATTTCTTAGTACTTAGTTTTGACGAGCTACAAGATAGTTAGTGTCTATAAAATTGTTGGAATTAAGGAAATTGTATGACGGTTAGTCATCCAAAGCTATATGTTTTACACTCCACTAGATATGATTGCTTCAAATCACTACAAGCTATTATAAACGCATTAGAAACAGACGAAGAACAACTGTCATGATAAAGCATTTTAAGCCTTGATCTTGAAAACTGAGAAAAAAATTGTCATTGCCAATTGTATTGCTGTAAACTTCCTTCTATACAAGACCAAACAGTTAAACGATCGTTTATCATCTCAGTAAATTGTTTTTACATCGGATTTTGTTACTAAAACTATTATATTGGTTGTACAAAAAAAGCAATTAGCTAGGTAGGTACTTGTATTTTTTATTTGTATTATTGTATTTTATTTCAATTTTATCAGCTTCGCAGCGCTTTTTGCGTTTTAAATAATATGAATGAATAGATATGAACTGCAAAATGCAACAGAGATTATTGTAGTTTTCTGAACAAATGCGAATTGGGAGAAACTACATAATCGCTGTATCTACAACAAACAACAAATGTACACGTATCCAACATGTAAGATGGGTACGATAACGATAAAAAGAGACAGTGTAACTCACGATAACACATCTCGTCATGAGAGCTGGTTAGTTTGGAGAAAGTGATGTTATAACCTTGAAACTAAATATATGCACTTACAGTATTCATACACTTTCTTCATTACTATTTCTTAATTAAATTTAACATAATACTTTTTTATAAGGAAAATCTGACAGTAATGTAAAAAAAGCGTCACGGCCGTACCATCCTTTTCTCGAATTGACTTACAGGAACAGAAAAGGTTGAATAAGAGTATCAAACCTCTGTAAACTAAGAGTCATATTGGCATGTTGCTATTACTATGGATATAAAATGAGGACCAAATTATAATAAAGATGTCTAAAACAAAATATGCAAAACAGCGATAGATTTTTAAGAAAAAATTTTGGTAATACAGACTGATTACACCGCCGCGCGCCGTAAGACGCTAACGAATTCAATTCGGTAAAAGTTTTACTATTTACTTTACATTGTGTAATACCTCAAAATTTTACTTTCTTTTTTTATATTTACACGAAATATTGTCACGAAGGCAGGCGAGCTATTGCTTTAACTTGTGAACATAGTTCAACAACGGACCATAAACCAACAAAAGAATAAGTCAATTTGTGGGATATTTAAGAAAAAACTAAGTTTTATTATGTTCTTCGATAAAAATAGGTGGGTGAGAGCCGTATAGACGCACATAAACCGAAGTCTTACGAGAGATCTCAAATCATATAGATCTGTCTGAACTGTCCTAAAAACATTTTGTCCCATGGTGATTTTAATAGAAATAACCCACCAAAAGAAAACTGATGCTTATTTTACTTATGTGCAGAAATATTGCATTCTACGCTTTGTGAACCACACGTGTTTGTACGTTGAGGTACGGTTATTGTTTCTGTCTTACAAACATGTTTTCAGGCACATTCGCCTCAAGATGAACTAAGTCCAAGTAAAATCGATGAGGGTTCACTGACCGTTGAATTTGTTATAACGAGGTTAGTTTTAATAGATCTGTAGTAAAGGTTTTGAAGTCGTTGGTCTGGACTTATGGGAAGTAAAATGAAATTAGGAAAGGATTTCTTCTTATGTAGTTTGGAATTATTGCAAATTATCTGATGATTTGTTCTATTGCTGGTTTATCTATATAATAAACAAATTGATCTAATATCAATCAATTGAGGTCTTAAAGATGCGAACATTTGACTAAAGGCAGGAGTCGTTACAACAAGAACCGCTCTGTCATTCAGTTTTTTATATTACATGTTATGTATTTGTGTAACCAATTGAGTATTAAAGAGCTTTGTTCGTCAATGGCATCGGTTCCATTGACGGCTCACGGGTACTCCCAAACATTCAATTGTTAGCATGTGATTTGTACAAACACGTTGGCTTCCGGGACTCAATTTCACTTTTCGCAATGACATCATGTTGGTTACCAATAGTTTGGCCAATCGACACGGCCGACCAAACATTGGTACCGAAAATAATATGTGTGCCAAATTAAAGTTACAATCAACTGGCGGTAGCAGAAAATTAATTGTTAAGAAGTTGAAAGTATGACATCAAATCTAGCTTAGATAGTAGATATATTTAATCATACAATTAACATAAGTCTATCATAATAATATAAAGCATTGCTTATTGAAATGAAACTACTTTTACGAATTTTATCGCGGTTTAATTTTAGATTTTAGTTCCATAAGCATTGCTTATATTACTGCTGCTCAAGTAATTATTGGTTATAACCATTGACTTACACATACATGACTATTTCCTTTAGATAATAAAAAGTTGTTACATTAAACATTTATTGAGCAGCGACATTTCCGTTTCATCTAAATGCCGTCGAATAGAAATTTATACATCTGTCTAACATGAACATGCACAATTGCACAGATAGCTAATCGCTGTGCAAGTTGCAGAATAAAAATATAATCCATTGTTGATTTGATCACTTATAGAAGTTACTTTAGATGTATCTTTGGTGAACAAACTATACATTACGCTAAAGAATATAATAATGTAGTGATGATTAATAACAGTCTCAAAATCATCATCAGCAAAGCAACTGCAATATGGCCAGTACGAGACTTAAAAATAATAAACTTATTAAGAACTCGTTATAATCACATTAGGTATATTCATGAATAAAACCTCTTTTTATACATTTTTTGCATCGTGAGAAGTTTCTTCGGGCATCGCCTTCATAACTAAAGATAATAAAGTTCGCGTTGTGTGGCGTTTTATGTGCTAAGGACGCAGGCCAAGCCGTGCATATGATCACGTTGTTACTTCTAACGACACTTGTAAATGGGCTAAATGGATACCTCAGAATCTAATAACTAGATAAGAATTCAAGCAAGTAAAAACATGGAGATAGCTAAGGGAATTAAGGAATGCTCTTCTATCTATCTGCACAAACAACGGTTTTTAAAATCTGAACTAAAGATACAATACAGCTTAATCGAAAAGCCGCTTACAAGAGCAAATGCACGATAACTTTCCTACAAAGCGCAAAAAGTCAACATGAACAGTTAACAAGCAATATTCTCACAATAACTACAATATTGAGATTAGTCGAAGTGAGAACTACACGCGGCTATATAAGTTCGTTTCGCTATGATTTGAACAGACGTTAGACAGTTTATACGTAAAGCTCGACCACATGAAAGTAACCGCACGAAACATTCCACCGACAGCTTTCTCTGATCGACGAATGTTTTGTACTTGAACACAGGTATCCAAGCTGGACTGTTGGTACGTAATCACATTCCGTATTAAGTAATAACATTAATACGTAATCACTTTTATGACAATCGGATTCGGAAGTTAAAACATTAAAAAACAGACATCTTTTACTGCCTCATTTTTAATCCACTTCCGAGACTGTCCAAAATTTTTGGTTATCAATGAAGACCATTCAATTATTTCTTTCAGGATGTAATGGTTCACTTTTAATTTACTCTCTGTTGAGATATCGTGCATAGTCTGTAAATTATGCCAATATGGAAGCAGGACAAAACGCCGACATATGGTACACGTCAAGGATACTGACCGTACAGAGACCAAAATAATACTGCCCTGACGGTTTGTTTGGCACCGATGATTAATGTTTGTATTGCCTATTTATATTTCACATTTATACATCAAGCATTTAGCACATTGACTGACACATATGTTATGAACTTAAACGTAAAGCACATGTAAAACATATTCTATTTTAAAATTAACACATAGATCTAAATCAAGTAGCAAATGACAAGAAATCAGTATAACATTATTACCTTGATGAAAGAAATCAAAAGATTTCTCAACAACATTAAAATTTCCCCTCAGATATAACACTTAAGTAGCGAGTGTGACGAGTTTAATTAATATTTTCTTTGACACCGCGATTGTTAGACGATGCATACGTGCTATAATTATGAAGAAATTTCTTAAGTAAACTAATCTGGGAACGAATCTTAACAGCGGTCCGTACTTGCTTTAAGAGCGTTTCTAATCTTTGATAGACGTCCGACTTCGATTGTGTCTGCTTTAGATTAATTTCGTTTATTCATTTCACTTTGATCATTTTTGAAAGTTTTAGTTTGATTAAAGGCTTCGTAAGTAATAAGTTTTATTTGTAGAGCTTCTATCTTGCGTAATACTGGATAGTTGTACGAGTTACTTTAATTGAAAGCCCAACCAAGTACTAAGGACTTTGAAGTGTTCTCTTTGCTGCATCTAAAGGTAATAACCCAGGCGCGTTCAATTAAAAAATACCAAACAATTAGACTAAAACGTAATCAAGCTATAGATGGCATTTAACAAATTACAGCCTTCCGGAAAGGGCGACTAAATCGACAACATTGCAAATCCAGCCATGTGGATGTGCCTACGTATGGCAACCGTAACAAGGTCCTCACCATATAAGAGGATTGTGGGCGGAAGCATGCACCGCGAGGTGACTCCACATTATTGTGGCGTGTCGCAAGAGCAACATGTCCGGTTGCCTACTGCCACTAACTAGTATGAAGTCTACTCATATTACCCTACAGAAATTCGTACCAAAAACGGCATCATAAAATAATATAAGTAAAAAATATCATCATTATAGAATATATTAAAAATAATTGATGTTCTGAGTAAACTTGTTTATTTTTCGAAATACTTCCATACAGGTTTAACGTTTTCCGTCACCTCGAGGAAACTTCATTAAGTTCGTAATTCAAACTAGCCGGTTCAGTTTTCAATTAAATTGACATTCCAATAACTACTTCTATAAGGTAGGCCAACTAGTAGCAATGGATAAATGGATATTTTTTATTATTCGAGCGTGAAATAAATATTTTCCTAATTTTCAATCATCATTATTGTAATTTGACGTTACATTTCACTAAAATATAAGGCGAAAGTCTGACATCAGCATTCAATAGCTTATTCAAATTTGTTTTATAGGAGTTTTAAAGAGCGGGTGGGAAAGGAAACCACGTCAAACAATTGTGGTGAATTACTAGGTACTCTCGATCTCCATTGACAGTGTATTATTATTGAGGCGATCGTATTGGATTCGTGTGCTGTTTTCTCTACGCAACGGAGCGAACTAAGAAATGGAAAGGGTTAAATGATATTCAGCCAAGTTGTTTAACTAACACAACTACAAGCAGATGAATACTTCTTAACGTCATGTGTATGAAGTATGTATCATAGTTAGCGAACGTGAACATTTGTTTCAATTTGGTATATTAAGAGTAGACACGAATTATTTCATTTTGGATGAGGTAAAGAAGCAGTAAGCGCTAGCTGTGATCTGGGTCGGTAACCACAGAGTGAGTGATGCGCTCCTTTCGCAGATAGCCAACGAGCCGTGATCTGCTAGAGATGCCACGGTCTGTTGGACTAACCTTGGCCGTAACCATCCTGTATATTCCCCGAGAGGTCTGAGTGACATCATCGATAGCCAAGAATTGTTCTAATGTTGAGTGTGAGGCCAAGGCCGGAATTTCAATCGATGCTAATATTACACAGTGGAATAATAAAAAGGAAAGTAAGGTTGATGACCCCCCGTGGACGGCTACAACTTACGGCTAGTAGACTGATGGATTTGTCCGGATTCTTTTTTTAGCTGCCATAATGCGGATGCCGATCCAGTTTAAGAAATTTAGGTAATTTTGTCCGCAGCGACGAAATAAAGCAATAGTCGTCAATGAAACGGTCTAATAAAAAATTACAAATTTCGTTATCCACTCACGAACACAAGAGTAGTTATTTTTGCACAAGTCTTGTAATTTTAATAGGTACACACGTATACATTCTAATGAAACTTGTAGAGCGAAACTTTCTACAGCTTTACGTTTTTTACTAAAATTACAGTCGATACATTTAGCGCACATTGTAAATTGTAATCCATTATACTTTAATTTGCGACTCAATCGAATAATCTGAGTTCTTTGCACCGATATCTCCAAAAAGTACTTTATAAAAGATGAAGCTTGATCGTCAGCCATCGTAACTGAATTGTAATGCAACGTTAAGTCATATCGCAGCGCAAACAAACTTATCAATTAAATCGATTCATAGCGAGTATTGTAATACATTGCAGTAACACCTGGCGAACGATAAAGTATAACGCATCAACTACTCATTATCATCGGCATTCCAAACGCATAACGTTATCATTGATCGTTATGCTTAACTGTTTCTAACAACTGGGATCTTACCGAGACGGCAACGGAGTTGCTCGGTCCGATCCCTGCCTCGGCGGCGGAGTGCTGGCCCTCAGGCACGCTTAGAAAACGGCGTAAGGTGCCATATCCAGACGCTGATGCCACCATGGCTACCATAGTTAATTCACAATCACAGCACAGTAACCACTAGTTCTCTTTGTGACATCACTCGCGCGGGCGTGTTCGGAAATTTCGCGGTTCGCGCGCACGGCGACCTGCGCGCGCGACGCGTTTCAACTGCGGGCCGAGCTGAACGAAGGCTGCGGCGCGCCCCCTACCACGACCCGTACGCAACTTGCGACTTTAAACGAACTTCGATAAGCTTCTTGGATTAGTTTCTACTTCCGTCTTTATTTGTTTTACCATCAAACTTGAATGCACTTGTCCCTATATACATAACTAGCTTTCCGCCCGCGGCTTCGCCCGCGTCGAGGTCGGTTATATCGCATTTTCAAGAGAACTCAAAAGTCCGGGATAAAAACTATCCTATGTTCTTTCTCAAGGTCAACTCTATCTCTGTACCAAATTTCATTAAAATCAGTTCAGTGGTTTAGACGTGAAAGCGTAACAGACAGACAGAGTTACTTTCGTATTTATAATATTAGTAGGGATTTAAAAACTACTTTTCATAGCAAGTAAATTTATTTGAATCATAATGTTTATCAAGGTTTTGGGTGTTTTGTTATCTTATCACAGTTAAATAAACATTTAAGCAGAAATAGGTGTGTACCCTAGCAATGTTAAAATTTTCAGCACTAACCAAAATTTTAAAATCATGACTTGTTTTTTACTAAAAATAAATTGTTTGTAAAAAACCAATACAACAGCTGTTATTGGCTCAATGTTGGTTTTTAAATACATAAATATAGTATAAATATTTATTTATTCAAATTTAAAATATATCAATTATGTTAGTTAGCAATCATCATTATTAATTTTAAGTATTATAATGATAAAAACTTACTTACATATAATTTATTCCATGTTCATAAGATACAAATTGAAATGTAAAAACGATTTTTTATTCAATTAATTTACATCATAACATAACTATAATGAATGAGTAGTAGACAGTACCCATAACAACTGAACTAGGTATTTTGTTAAGGTATGGTGTTTCTTTGAAATGCTTATGGGTGATTGATTTATTATAACTTCAGATTTTGTAAATCACATGGTAAACCAACATTATTATATTTTAATTTCAATACTTTTCAAACTATTACTTAAGCTTGTTATTAAATATTTTATGTTCACAAACAAAACTTCAAAACATTAAGAGTGATTGTCATGACAAGCCATTCATAAATCTCAGAAAATATTTCATTGAAAAGAGCACCTTTTAAATATTGATTTTGTTTGGTAGGCAGCTTCATATTATAGTTAAATAGGGGTAAAAAGTGGAATAAATAATTAATTTGAAGCTAGTTTAAGTTAAATATAAGGAAAGTCTATCTAATAAAAGGATAGATAAGTTAAAAAGTAAGAGAAAAACAGTGATTAAGTTAAATGAATCATAGTCCTGAAGCTCTGACTGTTCAACATCACGGTAAGTGATTTTGTGAGTCACAGCTTCTCAAGTCACACAATGATTAAATATATTTACAAAAAAATATTATTTATTACTTTATATTGATTTTCAATGGTCATACCCACAACCAATTTTACATTCATAACATAATTTCCCTGTTATGAAACATGGTACAGTGAAGTGTGGTCATTTTTCTTAGAGAATCTTGTTTTATTGTAATTTACAACATATTATTCAAGATTCATTGTAACTCACAACAAATATCATGTTTCCTTTCATATGCATATAAATTGTATTTACTTTAATAAACAATAAAAAAACTTTCTTCATTTAAAATGGTCCTCCACCCAAATTAAACTTCAAGAACATTCTATCGCTAGCAAGAATGAGACATATAAAAGGAATAACACATAGCCACACACACAGCTCTGTGATATGACAAATAAGGCTCATAACAATGTTCTAATGCCAATAATTTATTCTGTTAGTGTGGGCAGGACCTCCAGCGCCCACTACTTGCCTTGATTTGTTTTTACATCCATAGAACTATGATATTTAATCACTTAGCTTGATTACGATATAACCAGAGTAAGTTTTAGGTGTAATAGGACCATATTAACGTGAAAACTGATCTGTAAAAATATTTCAAGTCCAAAACAAGCATGAACAAAGTGCATGTTTTACCAGACAGCACAATGCTGCAGGCACATTCCAATGCAAATTTCCCAAGCACCAAGGCGATATGAGTAAGCCAAAGGTGAAATTATTAAAAACCGGCAGTACGTCGAGTAGGGCTCACCTGTTTGGTGTCCACACAATCAGTGGCCTCCATGTTGGCATGTGATCTCTCCTGCCGCTCCATAACTTAGGAAACATCAGAATCTCTTATACCATTTACAAGGCGTTATAAAAGCACACAATAGAATACTAAACATAACAACCGCGATGGGCTCAACAATTTTTTAACGAAACAATGTCAGCGATTGCACTTAACACGTACTGCACTGTAGGTCCGTTACACCGTCTCGTTTGACATTTAACTAGCGCAACCACTGTTATGAACACATTTTAATCCTCTTAATATAATAACAAAGCTGTAGACTTCATTTTTGTGATAATTATACGAAAAATACAGTTGATCACCATCTTAAAATTTTCACACATTCCGTCATCGAGGCCGACTGACGGTCGCTGCCCTACGAATCGTCCCATTACACGCATCAGAAACTTAAAATGTCATGAACAGTAACAAAACTTTCAATAGATTGTAAACTTAAGTATTTTAATGGAAATGATTTGGAAATTTCCACCATAATTAGTTCATTTATACGAATGAAATATATCTGTTCAATAAGTATTTTTCCAAAAAATATTATTTTATCCATGGGAAAAATATAAACGTATAATGAAACTTCAACTTCGACAGTATTGCCATCTACCGATCTTCTTTTGTATTTCATAGTTCATTCGATTTTGAAAATACTGGTAACTAGACGATCAAGCTATATAGGTACTAATGAAAACTGTAGCTTACTGAAAATAAATAATAACAAATAGTAAATGGGCCATATGAAAATGTTTTTTGAATATAAATAGCTTGTTGTTTTCACTCAGCGCAGGCCGAGAAGGAGATGGTGGGACGAGTTCGTTCCTTTTCGCCGAGCTGGTCTTTGTTGGCCATAGTCTCTTTCCCATGCAGTGGGACTATTAAAAATAATCATAATTATTTATAAAGTATAATATTGCACAATTCAAAGTTGTTTTTCTAGCCGATTTTTTTTTATTGATCTAACTAAGCTTCCGCATTTCTTACTCGTTCACTTTAAATTGTATAATATTTTGCATTAAAACGTTTTCATACCATTTTTAAGCTTAAGAAATGGTAAGGCCATAATTTTTAATCAATTTATTGAAATAATTAATTTGGGGATTAATAATCTGTAATTTATGAATTCGCCACAGATGTAAAAAGAATTTCTGACAGTGACATTATACTATTTTATTTTTGTGGTTATAAATAAATCAAAACAGATTTTACTCCTTACTAGTGTTAGTATTCTATTATGCCGCGAGAAAGAAGTCGGTACCGGGATAGGCGAAGCACGTCATATAGTTCTGAATCATCGTACGAGAGAAGAAGATCAAAGAGCAAACATAAACGTAGATCGAGATCCCGAGATAGATCAGAGTCTAGTAGTCACAAAAGGAGGCGATCTTCATCCCGTACTAGGTCTAGGAGAAGAAGTTATACTAGAAGTCTTTCCAGAGATCGCTACGAGTCTAGGTCTAAACGACGTTCTACATCGAGGTCTCGTTCCAAACGAGATCGATCGCGGTCTCTGTCGAGTTCTAGAAGTAAAAATAAGTATAAACAAAAGAAGTCTAAGAAGAGGTCTTCGAGCAGCCGCAGTGGCTCGTTTGATATTGGTAAATTCGACCAACCAGTCCTAGAACTATGTTACACATGCACAATTTATTCTACACTGGATGCTCATACGATACATACTTGACTTTATTTTTTTGCTTTCAGAGAGACCGACCCATACAAAGTCTCTTGATGACACAGAAACTAAATTGGAGAAGGCAATCAAAGCTGCTGAGGCAGTTGGGTTGACTATGACGAAAATCCCAACTTATGAGTACAAGGAGGTTGAGATCAAAGAGGATATGCCTACAATTCTTGATAGGAACCTGTTAGCCGAGTTGAACAGTGAATCCTTTGTGCAGAGGACATTCACTTCCTCTAGGGCCAAAAAACAGCCTCAAAATATTGTTATTGATTTAGATTCTCAGACTGTGAAAGTACCTGAAAGTGATGTGAAGCCTCCGGCAGATGATTCCATTATTAATTTTGATGTAAGTGAAGCTTTATATCAACAGTTATGTTACTAGGCTTATCTATTCTAATATATAAAGCTGAAGAGTTTGTTTGTTTGAACGCGCTAATCTCGGGAACCACTGGTTCGATTTGAAAAATTCTTTTTGTGTTGAATAGACTATTTATCGAGGAAGGCTATAGGCTATATAACATCACGCTGCGACTAATAGGAGCGAAGATACAATGGAAAATGGGGAAAATTCTAACCACGTGGACGAAGTCGCGGGCAACAGCTAGTCCTACATAATAGCCTTCCGCTACCCTTCAACCTGCTTTGTCCAAAAAACATAGATCTTTGCAAGTATAGCTGTTTGTTTGCTATTTTGTATTTAGTTAAAAAAACTGGTTAAAAGAGAAATATTCAGCATTCACTTTTAATTTTTTTGACAAATAAAAACTGAGTGGGACCATGATATTTAATATGATTCAAGGAAATAATTTTGTATTTATTCATATTTTCTATTATCTGTTTTGTTTTAAAGTTTTGTACTATGCATTTCTCTGAAAAAAATACATTTTTTCAGGAAATACCAAGTGAAGAAGAACTTAGAGAAATGTGGATTCAGAAACTTTATCACTACAGAAAGAAAATGTTAGGTGGGGGTGAAGCATAGAAATAAAGAAAAATAAACAAGAAATTGGATACCTCATTACATAATCAGGATGTGGTCAGGATACAATTAACAAACAATTATTGTTTAAACAACTTATAATATATGAAATATTCCATCTCTTTGCATGTCTTTTTTCTATTGTAGATACCTTAACTCTTAACCTTGGACTGAGAGCATAATTGCAATTGTTAAGTCTTATTGCATAAGATCTCTTACACAATTAGATGCTTTTTTTCTAATATTTTGCTATCAAGATGCATTATATTTATAGCTTTGTTTAAATAATCTTTATAAAATGTTGCAAATAATATGTATGATGCAGGAAAAATTTTAAGATTAAATTTTTCATTATTTTCATGGGGTAAAAATATTACAAAGATCTTGAGCCCATTATTCTAACAGTTTATTCTGATAAAACTTCACATTCAGATAACATGTAATAGGTGTGCTGAAGATACAACAGTATGTAACAACAGCTCTGTAGAATCAATAAAAACAAGTAACAACCTAAAGTATTTTTATTGAACACATTAACATAACTGGCAGCCGCAACTCACAATTTGAAATGCTTTTTGTAACTACTAAGTTGTCTATATTTACAGTGACGCGATGGCATGCAGCCCTTAGGTCCCCACGATCGCTTTCACATGTTGCTCCTCTCTCGCTGGATACGACTGCTGTACGTTCGCGACACCAGATTCCATGCATCCATATACCTGTCCATACACATTGCTATGCATTTCTGTTCAGAATTGTCTAACGCTGTACCCGGTTTATTGATACACTTTTTGAAACATTTTTCCGACATTTTCGTCAGGAGCTCTTGAGCGTTCGCTATGGCAATTTGTTGTTTAACCTGGTCCATCAACTCCTCTTTCTGTGCCCCAGAGAGGGATCCCGTAGATAACGTATCCATGGCTATTTTAGCTTTTATGAGATTTTAGGATGATACAATTTATAGAATTTTGTAATATTGACAGTATAACCTCGAATTTCAATCTGTCAGCGAGCGAATGGAGCAATTTTAGATTTATGTTGCCATTTTATGATTTACATGTCCCCAAAAATCAATTCTGCTTACCTCTTCACACTTGAGTTTATCGAATTAAAAGTAGTATGAAAACTGCAAGACTATTAATTAGGCGTATACGTAGTTAAGTCGAATATGATTTGAAGCTCTAAAATACATATAATTTATAATGAGGGCACGGAAATATGGTAAAAATAATGAAAAAAAAAACGTTATTTAATATTGCGTTCGGTGGCTGAGACAAATGTCACACCATTTTTGACAAATTTTGAGACCAAAATAGAAAATTATTTAATTCAATATTTTCAAGAATTTAATTTAAACTTACATACCAACAATTTGGCGAAAGTTGTATTGTGCTGTTTACACATAAAAGAACAAAAAAATATTGCTTATGGTTTTAGTGTTGTAGGAGTGAGCTAATGATTTACGATTTTTGCCGTAAAATCATTCGATCGAGAATACCATCACATACTTGCTAGAGGTGAGTTCAAGGCATTTCTAATATTATATCGACGTTTTTGGAATGCTTTCGCAAACAAGACAGAACTGTCATATCATATGACATATCTTGGGCCTGCAAAGTTGTTGGTAAATAAAATATCCAAACTGCAATTTGCCGAGACAGTACAATTATAGTAAAACTAGCGATTGTAGAGATTTGAAGTTGAACGCAAACTATCTTTTTCTGGATGTTCACAACTTGTTAAAAGTAAATTTCTCGTTCGGATAAGAGCAATTGCAATGGAAACAGCAGAAAGTTTAGAAAAAGACCAAGACGAGCAAGAAGATGTAGCTAGTACATTATCACACGATGAATTATTGGAGATCACACAATCTTCTCTTGCAACATTGATGAGTACAGATGAATTACTGAAAGATCTACCGAATGATATAATTATTGAAGAAATTTTATCACAGGTAAAAGAACGAATAATAATCGAATCACAACATTAATCATGTTCTTTATTGTTTGAAAATAAAGTAATGCAATGATGCTACAACTAGTCTTAATAGTTATATTGTAGGTTTCACAAATAAAGCACACACCTCATCCATTCTGGTCTTGGATTAACAATAGTTACACATTTAGGGTAACCAACTTGTTAATGTTTCTTTTTGTTGCAGATTGCTGTTGAACATGGCCAGTCAATAACAATTTTTATTTCAAGGGAAACTGAACCCACTTTAAAAGTTATTGTAAGTTAAGCTTGAAAACTGTTTTTACTGCTCAGTGTATAGAATATGCTATGTATATAATCCCATAATAATGGAAATTTAAATTCCAGGTTCCTCAAAATGCAACAGTAAAAAGTTTAAAGAAAGCCATACAAAGACACTTTGAAATATACATGAAAAGATCAGGAATAAAAACTAAAATATCATGGAGGTATATTTGGAAGACTTACATCTTAAATTATGACAGCCTCCTTTTAGACAATGACAATGCTTTAATACAAGACTATGGAGTAACAAACAAAGTAACACTGTCATTCAAGAAAAAAAGATGCCAGAAAGTATAGTTTGTAAAAGTGTTTATTATGTATTATTTCCTAAACATAAAATTTTACTTGCACCCCACGATAACATGTATAATAGTTGATGTTTATCATACAATCTACATTACAAATACATAGTTAAATTTAACATAATGGAACTGTTCTCTTCTAATAATATGTACTCTTTAAACATCATATTTGTATCTTATATTAATGTGTACATTGTGTACATAGAGTAGTATATTACATATTGCGTTTTTCTGTAAAGCACAGTGGATTTTTAAGAAGTTTCTAGAGTTGTTCGAAGTCGGGCTGCGGCGGGGGCTCCTGTGGCAGCGGCTCGAAGTCGCCGAGAGTGTAGTGTGGGTCCTCATGGCGCGGGGTCGCCAGCGGACGGTCGTACGCATCCTTTAGTAGCTCTTGATCATGCTACAAATAAATAGATAAGGTTTATGTTAAGGTGTAAAAATAATAATGTAAGGTATTAAGGTTATAAGGTTCTATTGTTATGAATTTGTAATATTTTTACATTATATTATACAAATATTTAACACGATTTTCATTAAACCCACAATTATGAAATACAGAAGACACTTTCGAATATTTCTTGTTCTATCTGGTCTTCTTTTTATAGCTAAGCTACTTACTAAAAAAAATATAATCCTTCTTTTGGTGTACATACCTGATCAGATTGCAAAACAGAAGGAGGCGCGAGGTCGTCAAGGGACAGCTGCGTGTTGAGCACTGACGGCGGGGCGTAGTCAGCCAGGGCAGGCACACTCTCAACGGGCTGTACGCACATCAATATTATTAATAAATAGAGAAAGTATTTACACTAGTATAACATAGGGCCTATTCAAAGTATCTCACTGGTTCCGCGCTGGCGGCGTCGTCCTGCAGCTTGTGCGCGGCGTCCCTCTCGTCCCGCGGCGGCCGCAGCGTGTTGGCGCGCGCCTCCTCCTCCGAGCTGTACGCGGACTTGTGCTCGCACATCAGCAGGTGCGTCAGCATGTCCGTACCTATTAGTGTATAGTAGGTATTAGGATTCCCAAATTATAACGACAGTGTAGGATCAGTTACATGATGCGAGGCCAGACGAAGTGTAGGGTGGTGAAGAAATGTTGCCTCATCCTCTGTGTTGAGGTAATTGTGTGATATATACATACCGACGGTAGTGTTGTACCCGCAAACGCAATACGAGCGGTAGGGGGCCTCCCTGGGCGCGTCCTCGAGCGAGTGCGGGCCGGCGCAGTAGCCGCTGTGTCGCAGCATGGCGCGGTAACACGACGTCGCGTACGAACATTTCGTGCAGCGAGTCGTGCCTCTGTGTACAGAAAAATCAATTCAAGTCAAGAATCTTAGAATACGTGCCTCTTCGAACAATTCTTTAACCCTAGAAAGATAGTCTGCGTAAAATTGACGCATGCATTCTTGAAATATTGCTCTCTCTTTCTAAATAGCGCGAATCCGTCGCTGTGCGTTTAGGACATCTCAGTCGCCGCTTGGAGCTCCCGTGAGGCGTGCTTGTCAATGCGGTAAGTGTCACTGATTTTGAACTATAACGACCGCGTGAGTCAAAATGACGCATGATTATCTTTTACGTGACTTTTAAGATTTAACTCATACGATAATTATATTGTTATTTCATGTTCTACTTACGTGATAACTTATTATATATATATTTTCTTGTTATAGATATCGTGACTAATATATAATAAAATGGGTAGTTCTTTAGACGATGAGCATATCCTCTCTGCTCTTCTGCAAAGCGATGACGAGCTTGTTGGTGAGGATTCTGACAGTGAAATATCAGATCACGTAAGTGAAGATGACGTCCAGAGCGATACAGAAGAAGCGTTTTATAGATGAGGTACATGAAGTGCAGCCAACGTCAAGCGGTAGTGAAATATTAGACGAACAAAATGTTATTGAACAACCAGGTTCTTCATTGGCTTCTAACAAAATCTTGACCTTGCCACAGAGGACTATTAGAGGTAAGAATAAACATTGTTGGTCAACTTCAAAGTCCACGAGGCGTAGCCGAGTCTCTGCACTGAACATTGTCAGATCTCAAAGAGGTCCGACGCGTATGTGCCGCAATATATATGACCCACTTTTATGCTTCAAACTATTTTTTTACTGATGAGATAATTTCGGAATTGTAAAATGGACAAATGCTGAGATATCATTGAAACGTCGGGAATCTATGACAGGTGCTACATTTCGTGACACGAATGAAGATGAAATCTATGCTTTCTTTGTATTCTGGTAATGACAGCAGTGAGAAAAGATAACCACATGTCCACAGATGACCTCTTTGATCGATCTTTGTCAATGGTGTACGTCTCTGTAATGAGTCGTGATCGTTTTGATTTTTTGATACGATGTCTTAGAATGGATGACAAAAGTATACGGCCCACACTTCGAGAAAACGATGTATTTACTCCTGTTAGAAAAATATGGGATCTCTTTATCCATCAGTGCATACAAAATTACACTCCAGGGGCTCATTTGACCATAGATGAACAGTTACTTGGTTTTAGAGGACGGTGTCCGTTTAGGATGTATATCCCAAACAAGCCAAGTAAGTATGGAATAAAAATCCTCATGATGTGTGACAGTGGTACAAAGTATATGATAAATGGAATGCCTTATTTGGGAAGAGGAACACAGACCAACGGAGTACCACTCGGTGAATACTACGTGAAGGAGTTATCAAAGCCTGTGCACGGTAGTTGTCGTAATATTACGTGTGACAATTGGTTCACCTCAATCCCTTTGGCAAAAAACTTACTACAAGAACCGTATAAGTTAACCATTGTGGGAACCGTGCGATCAAACAAACGCGAGATACCGGAAGTACTGAAAAACAGTCGCTCCAGGCCAGTGGGAACATCGATGTTTTGTTTTGACGGACCCCTTACTCTCGTCTCATATAAACCGAAGCCAGCTAAGATGGTATACTTATTATCATCTTGTGATGAGGATGCTTCTATCAACGAAAGTACCGGTAAACCGCAAATGGTTATGTATTATAATCAAACTAAAGGCGGAGTGGACACGCTAGACCAAATGTGTTCTGTGATGACCTGCAGTAGGAAGACGAATAGGTGGCCTATGGCATTATTGTACGGAATGATAAACATTGCCTGCATAAATTCTTTTATTATATACAGCCATAATGTCAGTAGCAAGGGAGAAAAGGTTCAAAGTCGCAAAAAATTTATGAGAAACCTTTACATGAGCCTGACGTCATCGTTTATGCGTAAGCGTTTAGAAGCTCCTACTTTGAAGAGATATTTGCGCGATAATATCTCTAATATTTTGCCAAATGAAGTGCCTGGTACATCAGATGACAGTACTGAAGAGCCAGTAACGAAAAAACGTACTTACTGTACTTACTGCCCCTCTAAAATAAGGCGAAAGGCAAATGCATCGTGCAAAAAATGCAAAAAAGTTATTTGTCGAGAGCATAATATTGATATGTGCCAAAGTTGTTTCTGACTGACTAATAAGTATAATTTGTTTCTATTATGTATAAGTTAAGCTAATTACTTATTTTATAATACAACATGACTGTTTTTAAAGTACAAAATAAGTTTATTTTTGTAAAGAGAGAATGTTTAAAAGTTTTGTTACTTTATAGAAGAAATTTTGAGTTTTTGTTTTTTTTTAATAAATAAATAAACATAAATAAATAGTTGTTGAATTTATTATTAGTATGTAAGTGTAAATATAATAAAACTTAATATCTATTCAAATTAATAAATAAACCTCGATATACAGACCGATAAAACACATGCGTCAATTTTACGCATGATTATCTTTAACGTACGTCACAATATGATTATCTTTCTAGGGTTAAAAACCGGATATCAAATTTTTCAATAGTCACTCACTGTAGATGGACTATATTTAAAATGTCTGCTGAATAATATACTCACAAGAAATGCTTCTCCCTGTCCAGCGGTGTGTCGCACTCCCTACAGAGCACTCCGTCAGGCAGCACCAGCGTGAGGCCCTCGAAGGTATCGCTAATAGTGTGGTTGGCCGAGTCTTTTACAGGAGGGCGCGCTTTGTTCTACAAAAATAATTGTTAAATGATCATACACTACAAGTTATAGGGAGATCAAAGTATACAAACTAGTTATTGGAAACAAAGACAGCTATACTTTGAAGCTCTTTCCCGACGTGCCAAGTTAAACTGGCTATAATTATATATTCTAGCGCTACTTACTCTAGGTTTGGTGATCAAATGCTCTTCGGAACACAACGGAGTGGCGCCCTCTACTGTGATGTGGTCTCTCACTTGGTGCTCTTTTAATTGACCTGAAAGAAATAAAGTCTTATTGCATCTGTTCAACAAACTGTAAATGAACATTCAGGGAACAATGTTTATTCTCGTTGTTTTTTGTGTTAGGGTGTGATTTCTTACCAAGATGCACAAACTTGAGCACGCATCTGTTGCATCGGACTTCCAAATCTTTGTCCTGGTGTTGTTTCAGATGATCCAGGTAGAGCACTAAGTTTGCGGTCAGCTCGTGTCCGTCTGAATATATTCTTATGACCTGTTAAGACAACGATTTGCTATAGTTACAGTAGATTTTGTGTAGACGTCGTCGATAACATTTACCACATATTATTTAAAATGCCAAAGTACTTTCTTTCACATAGATTCCAACATTTGCAGTTGTTAGCGTCGATAGAATTGTGCAAGAAAGCCGTCGTATAACATCTAAATTGAATGTAATGAACAAACAAAATTTTTAGGTTACTTTTATCTTATGATTGCAAAAAAGCCTCTTGCTTACGGGACCTGTTAAAGAGATGTAAGTATGTAAAGATTTCTCAAATATTCGGGAAAGCGGTATTGAGTCAGTTGTTCCACGTATCGCGTGTACCTTGAGGCAGTAGGGACAGAAGACGGTGTCGGAGTGGCTGTGTTGCGCGCGGTAGTGGTCGGCGGCGGCGCGGTGCGCGGACACGCGGTAGTCGCACGCGTCGCACGCGTACGGCAGCTCGCGCGGGCAGTGGCACTTCTGCATGTGCGACGCCAGCGTCAACACCGCCGCGAAGCGGACCTGCACACGGAGAAAGAATTGCTTCAAATATAGCATTTGTAATTACATTTATTCACTGTTCGCCGAAGATTTTTCTCGATGGCTTGCAATTGGATGGGCCTATGTCCCGCAGTAGACGAATATGGGCTGATGATGATGATGATATTCTCTATTAAAGAAGATAGCTAGATAGAGTATCTACTGTAACAGAGACTTTTTATAGTATATTAGAGTTGTATTTAATGAGAAAACTTCAAGACAAGGTATAATATACGAGTTATATTTTCAAATCCGACTAGAGGGGACATAATAATATCACCAAATCACAAAACATCAAACAATTCTCACCTCACAAATAAGACAGGCATACGTAAACAGTTCTGGGGACTTGGTGTCCGCGGGATGGTTGTGCTTGAGATGCGTGTCGAGTTCTTCCTGCGAAGTGAAGCGCGTGAGGCAGTACTGGCACTGCGCGGGGTTAGCGCCCGCCTCGTCGGGGGGAGCCGCGTGAGAGAACAGGTGCAGCATCAGGGAATAGTTCTCGTTGAACTCCACGTGACACACTGGGCACTGTAAGTATTGAGGGGTCTTAGAAGAGATCGGAAAAATCGTTTTTGAGAACAATTTAATTTAAAGCCTCTTTCGTTAAAAAACACTTTTGGGGAATGGAAGTCGATAGTTTTGAACAGGTATAATTGATATTTTCTTTGGGGGTTCTTGACATTGATAATATCCAGGAATGTAATTTCCCCTCTTCACTACAAATCACTTATCCCTACACAATTTACCCAATCTTATAAAATCTTACCTCAACAGCAATAGCAGTCTTCTTGACCTCATCATTGCCTCCGATCTGTCCGAAGTAATACCTCTCCATGGACACGGTCTCCTCGGGGCGGACCTCCTTCTTGATGTTCTTGAGCGGGATGTCGTCCAGATCGTCGTCGACGTACGAGCGAGCCTTGTTGTTCCGCCGGCTCCGAGCTGTGGGCTCTGAATCTTTTTTGTCTTTCGGTTTGTCTTTTTCTTCTTTAATTTTGGTTTTCCGACTTTGGGCTAGAGGGATCTGTGGATATATAAGCTGTTTGTAAATTTTGAAAGGGGTTTAGTAGTTTAAAGTGGGGTTATTGTGGGGGCTATTTTTTTACTGTTTTATAGTCCGTCCTCCTGCTAGACATAAACACATATACAGCCAAAATTGAACTTACCAAAATGCAGTTCAGTAATACAATCTGTTGTACTAAGATAATCAATACAGTAAAGGGTAACATGAAGTCCAAGAAAATGTCCTAAAACTACTGATTGTTTTGTTACCTCCTCATCGTCATCTTCGATGTAGGTGGTCTTCTCCTTCTTTCTCTTCTTGGGCGGCGGCGAAGGCGAGGGCTCCTTCTTCTTGCGCCCGCGCTTGCCGCGTCCAGTCTCTGGAACCGCTTCAGGTTCCAAATCGATTTTTTCTTTCTTCTAGAATTGAAAAGGAGAATTAATGTGTGTTTAAAGATTTTTGATATGAAAATATGAAGATCATGAAATGAGGTTTGTTTCTTGTGTTAATTGATGAATAACGTAAAGTGACATGGATAATATCAATAAAAGTTCAATTGCATAGTTTTTAAGACTAGTGCAAATAACTAATAAGTAATTTGTAGGTATCATTGGCAGGTGATCATCAAAGAAAACCAAAAGAAATAAAAATAAATAAACCAGTTTTATATGCTGTCTACGTAGCTGTACTTTCTTCTTAGTTTACTAGTTACGTACTACGTAGCTGGACGTCTTAATAACTTGGTAAAAATACACACTTGTTTTGTGAGTTCTGAAAAGGTATCAGTTTATAGAAAATAAATAACCTTACCTATATATATCTGTTACATCGTTTATGGTTTTTATGACCCTGCTTTTCAAACTGAGCATAATAAAATATTTAACTTAATTTCTCAAGAGCATTGACCAAGACTTTCTTAAAATTATTTATTATGTTTTATTAATGATATATCATTAAAAACTAACAAATCCGTCTCAGTACTATTTAATCCGAAATCATTTGGCGTATTTTGGAGGTTATTACACTCATCATATTAACATGTACAATATAGTTGAAAAATTCGTTGTCATCGTGTTTGAAGCGTTCAACCGGAACGACAAATAAAGATACAAGAAAAGTGAGTGTATAAAAACGTGGGAATAAGTTATTAGAAAGAAAGAAATTAACTCAAGTTGATTGTACGAGTACCTGGTCAATTTGAGTCTCAAGACTCATACTAGAATCCTGTAAGAAACACATCTTGGATATAACTTTGAGTAAAACTTTCATTCAAATGAATACAAGCTTAATTGTAAAAAAAACCTGAATAATTTCGAAGTAAGTGTAAACTTTTAACACAAACAATTAATTTTTATAATAACTATCGTGATTCATTATTAAATCATGTAACTCGACGACGACTCGCGATCCCGCCGCGTCTGCTCATGATTAAGGACTCCGGTTGGGTCCGAAACTAGTCGGGCTACCCCGATAAATACGCGTGAGTAAACCGTTACATGATTTAATAACAAACAATTAAATGCGTTTAATGACCAAATACTTAGATTGAACTCAATTTTAAGACGCCATTACGCGCTAGCGACAACTATAACATATAGTGTAAAATAGCGTAAAGTAGTCACTTTTAAAAGGCGTCTTAAAGTAAAGTAGTCTTAGTATTCAGGGCGATAAGGTTCATAAGCATATCTTACAAGTGGCCTACCTTGCCGCCGGTCGGGTACTTCCAATTCTTGAAGGGATTCGCAGCGATCTTGTTGAGGCGCACTGTGATGGGATCTTTGGAGTCCATCTTGCTTTGCTCAGCTATGTGGATCACTATATTGTCGAATGCTTGGCCGGGAGAAAATCCGTATCTAAAAATGATTTTTTGATGAAGTAATGCGTAGGAATTCAGTGGTCTTGTTGACTTCTTAATTGAAACATAAAAAAAATGAAAACAGTTAAAATAGGTTGTACATTTCGTATTAGGTATAGTTGTTATAAAGTAATGAATATTTGCACTAAGAATATAAGGATTGTTACACATACACATTATCTCTTGTTACTTATTCTGAAATTATGTTTACCTCTCTCTCCAAACCAATTCATCTAAGAACTGCTGTATAATCTGCCTGGACAGCAACGAGAGTGTGTTCTGGAACATTCTCGGCACTATCCTTCTCAAGTACTCCATAATATTGGCGTTACTGTTCCTCGCCGTCTGGTCGGAGTGCGACGAGGCTTGGTGCACGTTCTTAAAGCCCATGGCAACCAGCGTGCCCTTGTCTACAGTCAAATCTGTGAGGATGACTGATGATGGATGCACCCAAGCTGATAGAGGCTCAAGGATCTTCTGGAAACGCTTTTTGTAGTTCTTCTCGTGCTCTGCTAGAGGTTCCACTGCACGAAGTCGGATCTAGAGGAAAAGTGGGCCAACATCAATTAAGGATATCATGGATACACAAATATTTTAGTAAATAGATATGTGACTTACCAACTTTTCAACTGGATCCAACACACCTAAAACCTCAACCTTCACTTGTCTCTGAGTCCCATCATGACTGGTTGTCCCCAGCGATATCACGCCAACCTCCACTTTCTTACCGGACCCGCCCAGCAGGCCCATGTGCTGATGAATAGCTGACGTACAAATCGCTCTGAGCCATGTAAATAAACCCTTTACGTAGAGATTGTCAACTTTCACCCATTGTACTACGTTCTGCACGTTGGTTTGGCAAGCCCAATGGTAAATCAACTTGAGAAGAACACTTGGCGGGAACGTGGCGCCTTCGAAGATAGAGCTGGAGTAGACGGAGACGAAGCGAGTCGGACAGCATTCTGATATCCACACGTAGCCGCCTGAGTAGGGGAACTTTGATACGTCGGAGTACATGCCTGGAATAAATATTAATCTCAACAACATTTTGATTACATTACTCACTCATTTCTATGCATGAATCATCAAGTCCCTCAATTTCCTTACGACATGACACACAAACCAACCAGTCTAACCACTCACCAAGTTTGAGCTTGTTCCCCGCATGTATGACACACCATTGCTCTGAGCGGACCAGGCCCTGCTGTATGAGCCACTCGGTGAACTTCATGGGCGTGTGCATGAGCACGGACTTCACCTTGCTGTCCAGCGCCGAGCGGTCGGACGGCGGCACTGTGTCCTTAGCGCGTAAGTAGGGACGGGCCACTACTACCAAGGACGGGAATGTTTTACCTGTGGAAATGGATGGAGATGTTTAACAAGAGAGAAAACTGAATCAATAGCTTTTTTATTATGTTTTTATTTCTTGAATGCATATTGGAATTCTATTTGATCATGTACATGAACTAATATTAATTTCTTTCTTTCACAACTAAACATTAGTTTTAACTCACCTTGCAGTTTATTGAAGGATACCTCCCTGGAATCAGCGATGTTTTTGTTGCCATCTTCTTTAGTAAGGTCCACAATGGCGGTTGTCTTCGTGGCGCTCCCTGTTAGCAGCCCACCGATAGCCGTAGCTTCGGAGGGTCGGACATTTGTGACCACGCTGTGTACATCTGTTAAGGAAGTATTGTTTAGTAAATCGGTTTCTCAACTGAATATAGATGTAACAATTTATGATTTATTTGTTAATTTGGCAAAAAAATCGAAAAAGCTATTTTGCAATAACCTCACAAAAAGGAAGCACCCATAAATTGTTTAACTATGTATTACCTATTTGACAAATAAATCCAGTTATATTAACTCTTGCTACTATGCTAAAACTTGTCTTCTAAATAAAATAAAATACCACTTACTAGAAGGAGCTAGTGTCTTATCCTTAGTTTTGGTGTTTTCTTTGTCCTTATCTTTATCCTTCTCTTTCTCTTTAATCTCCTTTTTGTCTTTCTTTTTCTTTTTATGTTTTAACTCAGGAGTCTTGGCTCTTTCAGGTGATGGTGAATAGTCACGGTCATTCTCATTCCGTAAGTTTTTCTTAGGACGCCCTGGAGAATATTGCATTAATTTTACAGCATGAGAGCATGTAATATGTGCTTTGTTATAATATGTGTAGTGCTTAGTACTTAAAGATGTTAATGGTATTTACAAATCATTAATCAAAATAAGATCAGGAAAGGCTAGTTGAGTTTTGAACTCATATAAACATGAAACTGTTGCATAATATACAGTGTAACTTTTAAGGAAAAAAAGTTGAACAATCATAGAAATATTGCCTTTATACATAAAAACTTAAATAAAAAGTAAATTTCGGAATCATACCTCTTTTGCTAGGTTTTTCTTTTGTCACAGACAATGAACGAGACCTTGATCTAATGATCTCTGCACTTTGCCTCTCCAAATCTTTTAGAACTGGTTGTCTGTAAATAAAGTGATATAATATAATGTATAGTCTTAATGAAAATCTATAAAAATATTCCATCAATAATGCTCCTGAAATTGAATTTACAGGTGCTACAACAATCATCTCTTAAAGAAACTGTGGCCAATGATGATGATGATTATAATTTCACTTGACAATGTGATGCTAATTTTCATTGCAATAGGAAACTATACTCACATTGACGGACAAGATAAACAATCTATCTAAGCATTTTATTTAACCTAACAGGTAATACTAGTGTTTAGGTGAAAAATAATCATGTTTCTAAATTGTTCCTAGTCTTCCATAGCCTAGTTTAATGCTAATAAATTAATAACATTCAAATGAATGAAGGGCTCAAGTTTATGATCAAATGCTTATTAAGTTTAACATTTAAATAAATTCAGTCCTTTAGTTTCAAATATTCCAGTTACTTACTTCCCAAGTAATTGGTACGCCGTGAACTGGTCTCCGTTATACACAATCTCGCCACCAGTATCCTTGACCATCTCATCCAGTTTGTTCTGGATGCTCTTGAATTCATTATCAGCATTCTTGTATGCTTGGAGCTGGACCTCAGAGAGTTCTTCCTCCCAACACTCTAGCTCCAGCGTCGGTACATCAGGTCCAAAGTATGATCGCTTGTAGAGATCCGCTTCTATGATCTCCGCCTGAGGAGGGACCACAGGCGCTACCTCCTGCAAAAGAATATTAATCTTATCAAATACACGCAAATTGCTTGTAGTTCTTGTTTTAAGATCATAACGAAGATTTTTAAGAACGTGAGAAGCTGGTTCGGTTAATAGATAGCAGTAAAATACACAGAATTGACTGCCGTAAACTCGGCCCTTATTCGAATGTAAACAATAGGTGTTATGACGGAATCTTTACCTCAGTGTCGGTTTTAGGCTTTTTCAGCTTCATTCTAGGATAATTCTATAAGTCTGCATGTAAAACTATCTTGATTTGATTTGTATTTTATCTGTAAAGAATAAAAATTGTAGCCAAGCTACAAGGCAGTGAATGCCAAACACGGGTCCCATAGAGACTAGTTGTTTATTTTTAATTAAGTCCAATTCAATAGTGTTGCAGCAAATTGTATGGACACACGAAACGAAGAACACATTTTTACCGTAAACTTCCTATCATTTTATTAAACTTCAGAGAAGGCTCGGATAGTATTTATTAAATAAATTTTATTTACATGTTCCTAAATGACTTCGAGAAGTACATTTACTAAAAAGTTTCGAGATATAAATTGCGTTCAGTTTTTACGTTTTCGGTTTTACAGTCTCGCTTCAGTTACATAGGTGAGAATATCAGCGTCAAAAACCGGAACGATTCGATCATTCATCGATATTTCGATAAATGATAAGGCGCGTTACCCTAAATTAAAACACAAAAAAATGACAGTGGAACAAATAAGCTAATTTGTGATGAAATTGTTTTACCGAGTGAAAAATTGTTGAAACGGGTAAAAACATCTTTGGAAAACATGGAAGCCGTTCCAAAATTACCCATGATAAGTTTTGAGTTGAAGGCGAGTCACGAGAATACTCATTTTGGACCAAAATTAAAACAGGTAAGTAGGTCTCGTAATCTCTGATTAAGTTACTTTCAGTGTTTCTTTGTGATAGTAATACGTTGCGTTGTTATGTCTAGTACATTGCGGAAGCTTATAGAGAAGATCCAGACAGCTACAGCAATGAGATGCACCAGTTGGAAGGTTTGCGGTCGGCCGCTGTCCGACCTACAATTGATTCTGCGGGGCTGAGCGCTATGATCAGATATTATTGCCAGCTGCGATCGTTGCAAAGCCGTTTCCCGATGGCTAAAGGTCAACCTGCGGCGTGTCCTTTTAGCTGGTAAATCTAATTAAATTTCACTATATTGATTTCGCCTTTAAGTCTCGGTATGAATCATAATACCTGTACCTATCTTGTTTACATTACATGTTGATAAAATCATTGTCTTCAAGGGTCATTATACTCTTGTTTGGCATTTCGTCTTTATGTTTGTAATCTTTCATTTTCAGCCATAAGCCTATTTCTGAAAAAACAATGATTTCTATAGTTTGAGGAAAAAGCTTTAGCTTTAGCTTTCACTAGGTTCTTACTAATTAAATATACTTAAAGTTTACAAACATTAAAATGATTCAACTCCTTTTGTCATGTTTTCTATTGTATTTATTATTGATTTTCAATTTACTTTACATTATCAATACATTTTTAGGAAAGACCTGTATGCAAACATGAACAGATCATTAGCTGACATTCGGTTTGAGATGGCATGCATACTGTATAACATAGCAGCACTTCTGACACAACTCGGAGCTTCTTCCTAATTAAATATACTTAAAGTTTACAAACATTAAAATGATTCAACTCCTTTTGTCATGTTTTCTATTGTATTTATTATTGATTTTCAATTTACTTTACATTATCAATACATTTTTAGGAAAGACCTGTATGCAAACATGAACAGATCATTAGCTGACATTCGGTTTGAGATGGCATGCATACTGTATAACATAGCAGCACTTCTGACACAACTCGGAGCTTCTGAACCTAGGAACACAGCAGACAGCCTCAAATCTGCTTGCACCCACTTCCAACAGGCAGCTTGGGCCTTCCAGTACTTACGGGACCAGTATCCGCAGCCGTCCGGAGTTGATGTGTGCTCCGAGATTGTGAGGATGATGCAGGAAATATGTTTTGCTCAAGCACAGGAGTGTATTCTTGACAAAAGCATACAAGATACAAGGAAATCCAGTGTTATTGGTTAGTAACTGAAAGTTAAACATTTATTGAGACAGTCTTATAGATGTTTCGGAATTACTGTGAGAACCTGAGAACATCCATTTTCTTTTTAATATTTATCTCTGCTTTGGCTTACTTAAATGCAGCATGCATCTGTTTATTTACTTCAAGGCAAGACAACACAAAGGCATGCAATATTTTTTATGCTTTCATATTTAAACCACTGAACTATGGAACACTGCACTATGCAGTATTGGTAACCAGATATCAGATAGCGCTTCATATTAAACTGTCAAGAAGCCTGCAAATGGCTTTATAGAGGAAGTCTGCACAGACTAACTATCTCTTCCTCTTATTGTTCAACAGGTGCTGTGGCTACTCAAGTGATGTACTTCTACAAGAACTCCATTGCTCTGTTGGGTCCAGCAGCTGGCCAGGACATTGTTCATGAGATTATAGGCACCAAACTGTACAACTACTGGCACAGATACCTCTCATTTAAGATGTCCTATGTTGGCTGCATTGTTTGCTTGTATCAAGGTATGTAGGTTATATTTTTTTGTATATTTATATTAGCCTACCTCTTTACCTTTTATTAAAAGTTTTCTAAGATTTTATGATGCATTGCCAGGTTACGGATAAACATTTTGTGCCTTTTGGTGCTCTAACTGATAAGATAAAATTTATAAATATTCTAAAAACTTTCTATCCTATTGGAATAAAATGCTAAGTTCAATTGATAATCAGAAATTCATCTAAATATGTATCAAACATGTATCTCAAATTATAACTACACTTATTACTAACATTTACCTGTATTGTGTCATCTTGTCTCAAATTAAAAAGACAAGTGCTATATTAAATATGTAGCACATTCTTCAAAAATCGCGACACAAGATGACTTAAAACCTTCTAAAAACATGAAACCTTTCTAAAGGCATCGAAATACATTTTCGATCGCAAACAAATGCGCAACAACCCATATAATAGATGACGTAGACACAGATCATTGATCTTGTGTCACTAGCAGTTATTTGTGACTGGACTGTTTATTGATATAAGTAATGAAGATGTTTCGACGAGACATGGAATTGTAACGACGCTTGTCAATATCTCGTTCATTTCACGATGAAATGCAACTTTGTTTCGTTCATATTTAACTTCTATTCGCCTTACCTAATTAGTTATTTGTCCTCTTACGATTATACCATTAAAAAAAGATGCGTGTTTAATTTTATTATTTCCGTCTGTCAGATTGCTTAGGTACATTTTCTATACCATACAAAAAACAAAGTTTCTAAACTAAACCTAATAAAGAAATCACGAAACTTGCCTTCTTTAACGCAATTTAATGCTTTCACTCTTCTCCAAAAACATTTCTATCAACCACAGTCAATATCTTAGTCATGAAATAACAATACATAATTCCCACAATACAGGTATGCACGCAGAAGAACAACAGAAGATGGGAGAACGCGTCGGCTACTATCAACAAGCCGTTGAAAAGTTAGCCGAAGCCAGAAAGCTAGCAAAATACATAGAGCCGACACAAATCACGCAGGAAGCCCTAACCTTTACCAACGACGTCGTTGAGGGTAAAAGGAAAGCTGCGAAAAATGAAAACGAGTTCATTTATCATGAGGAGGTGCCAGAAAAAGAGGTGCTATCGGATATGAAGCCCGTGTGCCTTGTTAAAGCATTGCCGATCAATTTTAATGATCCTGAGGTGAGTTCGATATTCTCTTTCTTTGTCTTCAACATTTGCGTGTTGGTTGGAGTTGTTCTACTGCTTTTTTCTGTGTTTAGTCTGTTGTTCGAGATGACTAGCATGACTGAATTCGCTAAAGGTCAGATAAACAATCATGCTTCATGAGCTAAGTATTTTCCATTATATTTTTTTGTTTACCTCTATTTCAAATTGTCTGTTATTAATTAATGTTTAATATGTGTCATATCTTAAAATTGTTGGTTAAGGAGGTCAGATAGGCAGTCGCTCCTTGTAAAACACTGGTACTTAGCTGAAACCGGTTGGACTGGAAGCCGACCCCAACATAGTTGGGAAAAGGCTAGGCCAATGATGATGATCTTAAAATTGTTGGATATAATATTCCATTTGTTTAGATTGTTTACATTTTTAAGCTGAATTACAATTATATAAATAGAGGTAAAATCTATACCTTTCTCAGTCCTAAAATTTACGTAGTAGACAATCCATTTAGAATTCATTTGACTGGTGCTTCTTTTGTTATTCAAACCAGTAGTCTATTATTGAAGCGCGCGGAAGTAATGCCTCAATGTTTCTGACACTTATTTCCGCACGCAGCGTTATCGACGCGCATGTCTTTTTATTAGTAAACATATAACAATGTAAGTATGGATAAAGTGAAACCGTCCATTTTGGGACAAACACTACATTTTTTCACAATTCAACTGATATTAGCTTTATAAAATATAAAAATATTCCTTGTTCAAGACCATTTTTTTTCCTCGTATTCAAATCTATTATGCTTTTCGTTTTATTCTATAATGGTCAACCATTTAACCAATATTTACTTATAGTAGGGTCTGAAATAAAAATCAAACAACAAATTCACAACAAACACACACACAACAAAATCACTGTTAAGCGATGTATACGAAATTGACTTTCAGCATTTTTCAAATATTTCTAGTATTACAATGTCCAAGTTTTATAATACACGTTCTTTTGTAATATTTATATCTTGTAGTGTTCTCACGTATACAATTAGGTTTTGTACATTAAACTGTACTTTATTCACCAGGTCTCAGGTCACGATATATTCTCCCGCCTCGTCCCGATGAATGCCCACGAGGCCTCATCAATGTATTCGGAGGAGAAAGCTCAGATGCTCCGCAATATAGTCAGCATGGTGGAAGCCAAGAATACGGAGCTGAGCGAGTTCATGTCCTCGCTGCAGCTTGATCAGTTGGACG
This sequence comes from Trichoplusia ni, assembly GCF_003590095.1. Lineage (NCBI taxonomy): Eukaryota > Metazoa > Arthropoda > Insecta > Lepidoptera > Noctuidae > Trichoplusia > Trichoplusia ni. The sequence goes on from NC_039481.1 coordinate 14,037,338, forward strand.
TCATCGATTCTACACCGAAGTAAGTAGAGTAAAATGGAGTTTTTATTGAAAAAAAAACATACTTATGATGTCTGTAATTCCTAGAAGACGCACTAGGATTTTCATTGCTTAGTTTGTAGATAAATGTTACATGTTACCGTTTTTTTGTGTTCACAGTATTATTTCTTTATTATTGTTCAATATCATATTCATTTCGGATTGGTGATGGTGGAGTGCTTCATTTGTAAAGACAAGAAGATTTAACAGGGTAAACTCTTTCACAGTAAAACCTTCATTGTTTTTATTGTGTTGTCATAATATACCAAATATAAAAAAAAAGCATCTGTTTCAATAGAAACATCTATTTTGCAACTTCATTGAAATCGTTTTCTAATTTGTTAACAAAATCATTGTTGTCTACAATTCTTTATTGTACTAAGGACCGATTTTTCAATCGTCAGATAAGTTTTATCTGAGGAATAAATATGGCCGTTTGACATATATTCTATACAAAAGCTGTCAAAACGTCAAACATATTCGTTGAATAAAAGTTATCTGGCGATTGAAAAATCGGCCCTAAGACTATTATAATGTTCGTGCGTTATCAAGTCTAATTTAGAGATGTAAAATATTGATTCGTTAACTAGATAGATAAGAAGTTCTAAAACAATACAATAATGAGTCATCCTCAAATGGCAGCGATTAGGAAATACGATAATATTTATTATATTACCATATTTTGACAGGTAGAAACATGCAACACACAATTTGTCACTATTTCATATTGGAAAACTAAATCATTCTTTCATCAATTAATGAGCAAATGCTAAAAACAATAATTATTTTCTTTCTTCCGAGATATTAAGACATCCTATTTAAATAAAATGGTATGGTCCCTTAAGTTCTCACTTAATAATTCTGGGACATAAACTTAAGACATGCACTGACGCATACACTGAAAATACTGAGGTTCCTTCTGCTTTGCCCGGGGCTGGAGTATTTTAGACGGCTATTGAATAATACTACTAAAATATTATCTTATTTTTAGGGTCCCTCAAGAGATAGTAGACCGTTGTGCAGCTATGAACGCCAAGGCGGAAGTCATACAGCTATTGGTTGATTCCATGAACAACCTGGCTGAAACTATCAGTGACGTCGAGGAGTCCCTGTCTGAAATCAAGGAATTGATACAGGTATGTTGACTCTGATAAACAATTTACATTCTTATGTGATGATGTTTAAGGTCCATATTTGAGTAGTAGAATTGTTTCGCAATGCGCCAAGCATTCTGACCGGATTACATTACGCTAAACACCAACACATCACAGTTTAGTCTAGAGTATAGGAGCATATTGAATGCGGAAAGTCATCGAGGCACATGCATATGAATGTATATAAAATAACATTTTTTTCATATCATAGGAGGAGACACAAAAAGAGAAAGAATACCAGAAGGTGATGGGTCCCCGCCCACCCTCCATAGTCCAGACGGAGTTGTCCCGCGAGTACCACAAGTACCAAGAGGCTCACGCGCGCACCAACGAGAGCAACCAAGTGCTGCACAAGGCTATGACGCTACATATCGCTAACCTGAGGTTGCTAGCGCAGCCGCTCGATGTACTGGAGACGAAGATACCGAGCATTGATAATATTGGTAAGTTATTTTACTAGACAATATTTTTTCTAGTCTGAATTAACAAAATATCCAAGTGTCAACCAAATGATGAGCAAATGACAGCCAGACTATATAAATCAATCAATTAATTTTGCCTATCGAGGTCCACTGCTGGATATAGGCCTCCCCCACCTTTTTTAGATTATCACTATCTACTAGTGACTTCATGAAAATATAGCCAAAGTTTTTAAGTGTCTATGTTTGTCATTTCGTCATTGGGTTTAATTTGAGGAACTTACGGCTACGGTTTTCGGTATAGCTGTCAGGGTCACTAATTTCTAGGCAAACAATCCAATCAAATATTATTTGGACATGTTAAATGTTAACTTACACAACTTGAAGTTTAAACTCTTTATTCTAAACCATTACAATACAATACTGCCCAAAACCTACAGAGCGCGAAGTGTCGCGTGTTCGATCCCCGCGTACACGCTAGACCTGAGTCTCTTTGTGCATGTGATTTGAAGTTTTGTCACACAATAAAAGAAAAAAAAACAATTTAAAGTGATAATACCCTGCCTGTAACACAGTGGACCTGGACCGCGAGAAGATGTGTGAGATGCGGCGCGTGGTGGGCAAGGTGCACGAGATGCAGGCCCAGCGCGAGGCGCTGCTGCAGCGGCTGCGGGAGCAGCTCACGCAGGACGACATCACGGCGCAGCTGCTGGCCAGGAACAACGAGCCCAGGGAGGACATCTTCAAGCAGGAGCTCAAGAAGCATAACTCTTTGGTGAGGAATTATTTATTAGTAATACGATACTCATGATTATTTGTCGGGGTCGCTTCTCTACTTAGTACTTTGCCGCTAATCAGCAAATTCAACAATCATAATTATCCATGTATCATTAAATCATTGTTGAAAGAGTAAGTAAAGTGAACTACTTAAATCTTAATATCAGACATGAATACCGCTATCTAAAACTAAACTTCCTTTGAAACACATTATTCCATTCACCAGAAACTTTAAAACCTTTTTTCTTCTCAATGAGTTAATTTAAATACATCTAAGAACTCAAATGTATTATTTTATTACAGATACAAATAATCGAGACGAACTTAGCAGCTCAAGAGAACATTATCAACAAGCTGACGTCTGTATACGCGGCGTACGGCAACTCCAGGCGCCTGCTCACCGACGTACTTAGGAAGAGAGAGGGACTTATTAATGGTAAGAGTCTAAGACATATTACTGTAACTTAATTGTGTTTAGTTAACGTTTTTTTATGGTCTCATAAGACAGCTCATTATTTCTTACAAACCATCAGCATCCCTCTCCATTAATAAGACCAAAGAATCTCTTTCCTCTATTAGCTCGGTTCACAGGCCGAGCTATTAGCCCAATAGCGGTCAGTTTTGCTACAATTTAAGTATAAAACAATAATACAACTCCACAGCGCTGATAACCTCTTACGACACATACGGCGAGTTGCTGGGCAAGTCCCAGAAGGGGCAGGAGTTCTACCGCAAGCTGGCGCACAACGTAGGGCAGCTGCTGGCGCGGCTGCGGTCCACCTGCCAGGTGCAGGAGGAGGAGAGGGCGCAGCTGCTCGACAAGCAGACGCATAAAGGTAGCTTTATTTACTCAAGGTGGAAAGCTAGTTACACCAAATTATTTTGGACTCGGTCTGGGAATATGTTGAGCATTGATTGAAATTACTCGAGGTATTTCTAGACAGGCTTTACGGGAATATAACCATAGACTTTACTTTGTTATAGAGTATAATTTTTGCAGGTTGAATTTCAATTCAGGCAGCACTGAATTGCAATGTTATGAATTGACGTGATGTTTTTGGTTTTAATTACCTTTGACGTATAGAAATATAACCCTTTTCAACAAAGATGTAATATATTACCTGTCATAAATGATTTGAAATTTAAAGGGTCACAGTTCGTTTTCCGAAAGCTCATCGATATAATAACTACTTGATTTAATTTTAAATCACCCATGTGAATCGTTTCAAGTAGTAAGTGTTTAATCAACCACTCAACTGATTTAATTTGACTTAAGTAACAAAATTGATCAGCTCCTTAGAAACCTTGTACCGTGTCTTTGTGCATGTGACATAATCTATGAAACTCGGCGACACAACGACTAAGTATTTCAATTCAAGACTCATTATTATTACTTGAATCCCGTGTCCTCGCATCATAATGCCCTCGTACCCGTAGCTTGTGCCCGCGCCAGCAGCGCGGAGCCGGGCCGCGTGTCGCCGGCCAGCGCGGGCGGGGCCTCCCCCGCGCCCCCCGCCGCCGCCGGGCACAAGCTGAAGGACTACCTGCCCTACATGAAGAGCCGGAACAACAGGACGCCCACGCCGCTAGGTAACACTATATATACTTTTTATACTAAATGAAGATAATACCCGCGAAAGCGCTTGTTTGACTACTTTCTTGAGTTTTGGCTAAAGTAAGGTTAATGAAATATAAATTAAAATATCCAAATTTCTATGTTTTAAAGTCAAATGATAATATGTTTTATGCAATAAGATGTATTTGTCGACGTATGTTCGCCATGAATATATTAATCAACATCTACTGTCATCTACGTTTTGTCTACAAAATTATATCGTTTATATACTTTTTCAACAAAAAGAATTTTCTTGAGTAATGTTTTATATTCTTATCCATTAAAACTCTAAATCTAAGTGATATTTATATTGTTGTATTCCAGCCCAAGTGGAGCCCATTCCCCAAGACACGTACTATCCTGAGAGCATATACCCGACGTCGGTACGACCCGCGCCCGTTGGATCTGAAGGTAGGTTACATAATTACTGCTATGTTGAGATATACCTAAACTATTGATTTTTTTCTTGAAGTAAATTACACCTTTTCTTCATATAGCTCAGAAACACAGACTACGCTCAGGGTAACACGCTTTTCTGATTGTCAACGAGATTATCAAGTTTTCAAATTACAGCTCGCTTACGAAAACAATCGTACGAAGGCCGTACAATTTTTTTCGACGCACGCCAAGAATCTATAGTGTCATCATAATACCTTTGTTAATTAGGACGATGTTTGCGACGACTGCATACGTCAATATAGAAGCTATTTTTGTTTGTTTTATTTTGTTGTTGACGCGTGGTGTTGTCCCCAGCGACGGACGTGTCGCAGCTGTCGCAGGACGGCGTGGCGGGCGTGTCGTCGTACTCCCGCTACCTGCACTACGCGCCGCCCGCCTCCAGCAAGCACGACGACCTGTACTCCGCCTACACGCCCTCGCAGTTTTCCTCGCAGTCCTCCGACCAGATCTACTCCAACCCCTACTACTCTAACTCCTACTCTAACCACAACAACAACACCATCGTCACTGACTCGCAGAACTTTTCTGCTCACCCCGTCGCCATCAACCAGGTCCCTGTAAACCCGACGAACTACGATCCGTACTTAAACTCAATGGGACCCATTCCGGAGTCCAATATGTCCCACTCATCCGCATACAGCGCCGCGAATCAGACAGACATAAGTGCGGACTTCGCTAACATGCAAGTGTCTGCACCCAAATCTGAGGCTATGGGTTACGCGACGGATTTCGGGAACACATTCTACAACGTTCAGTACCCGCAGACATCGACCCCCGGGTCGGGGGCTTACACCAGCGCGCCGCAGAACTCCAACACCAGCATAACGCCTTCGCAAGTGCCATCGGAATACAGTGCGTTAAACTACCCTTACAGTAACGAGTCGACGCAGTACAGTCAGCAGCAGGCAGTGACTCCTGCGCCTTACAGCACTCCCGACCCTAACTACTACGCTACAACATTTGCGTCCACGTCTCAGGGGTATACCTACACTAACGCGATCACGTCTACGTCGAGCATTGCCAACCCAAACGTGGCACCATACTCGTATCCCTCAGAAATGGACTCCACCTACAACTCATCTCTGGCACAATTGGACGCATACGATAAACCAATAAAGTCCCACGTCACTGGTGAAGCGTTGTCGAACGTGAGCTTCCAGCCGTCTTACCAGAATTATTCCTCGACAGTCGCAAGTTATTCCAATCAACCAGAAAGTTACGTGCCTACTAGTACGTATGGGTATGCCGATACATCTAATAACTACGGACAACCGTATCAAAATCACCCGGGATACAATTTCAACTCTTCGACAGGAACCTACGAGTACAGTTTTGGCTCCCAGAATTCCTATTCAAGGTACGACGCAGTACCAGACAATATAAACTCTCAGTCGGCGGAGAAAGACCCTGGTTTTACTCCACAAGGCATTTACACGAACGCGGGATCTCTGGGATCATGCGGCACGGTGCAGTCGCCGACAGAAAACCCGCAAATGATGTCTCAGATACCTGTCGTCAACGAGGGGGCTAGTAACCAGGCTTACTACAACAACCCGTATGCGTATCAGAATATTGCGTCACCAACGAACGAAGTCGCACCTGTTGTACCTGTCGTACCTGTCGTACCGGTCGCGCCTGTCGCACCGGTCGCGCCTGTCGCACCGGTCGCGCCTGTCGCTCCAGTCGCACATATCGCCCCTGTCGCGCCTGTCGCGCCCGTCGGTCATGTCGCACCGATCGCTCCCGACATGCAAGCATTGACGAATATGTACGGCATGAACACAAATCAGACTTATATCCAACCAACACACGATCACAGCGTGACGTTTGTTAATAACCAAGGTAAGTTTTTATGATCAATTTGTACCAAAAATATTGTATAATATTAATTAGTAAATAAACGAATTTCAAGTATACATGATATTTTATTCACCTTTGCAGTTTCGTCACCGACTGAGAATGTCATTGAACCGGCTATTGAGAATGATAATAATGTAGATAATGCAAATCAAACGAATGTAGAGGTAATTAAACAAGAAACAGTTGAGATAGATAAGCCTCAAGAGACTAAGCCGGAGTTGACCGCGTTTGACCTGTTGTCCGATATCGACTTTTCTGTAGAGCAAACTCCTTTAATGCCTGAAATTAAAGTGCCGCAAATTTCGGAAAGTGCTATTCGGAAGCCGGTGGTCCCTAAAGTGGAGCCGGTGAAGAAACTGCCGGAGAAAGAGGAGGTTATCGAGAGGCCCGCCAAGAGGGACCTGTTCTCTGACCCCAGCTTGTTGAACCAGTTCACTCAGGAAGTGAAGAACTTGCAGAAACTCACAGATTCCTTGACAAATAAGACTGCCAGTGGGTTGACGGTGTTGGATGAGAAATGGAAGACTTTCCAAGACTTTCAGGTATAAATTTTACCTTACGTATTTTACTTACTTTTAATTGAATCATATTTTATTATTTCATGAATATTTTGTTTTAGACTACGCAAAATATGACTCGTTCGAAGACGATAGCTATGCAGAACACGAATGGGAATATAGTGACTGAAGTTGTGCCTTATGATGATTCAAGACTTACACTAAAGTCTGACCCCGATGCGTACATCAACGCCTCATACTATAAGGTAACTTAATACATCCATGCTTAATATACGTTTAAGATTTCTTCAATAAGTTACTTAATTATTAATGTCCATTGATTTATTTTTATTTTGGAAATGAATAGGAAAATATTGTTTAACTAAAATAGTTACAACCATTTTGGTCAGTATTGGGTACTGCATTGTAACTAGTAGGTGAAGTCGACCCACAAAAATCAAAAATCAAAATTGGTGAAAATATTTTCTTCTCAAGCCCAATGTCGACACGCGTAGAAAAATATCCACTTTAAACATGTAAATTTAGTGTTTAAAATCGCAATAACTCTTGAAATTTCTAACCAAATGTATATTTTTCAGCAACTAGCGCCCTGGTGCATTCCACTAGTGATATCCAAGAATCCAAGCGAAAACGAGTACAGTACCTTCTGGAAAGCGATATTAGAGTATAAAATTGCTTGTATAGTGTGTTTGCTAAGTGAAATCGAGGTAAGCATCTATTACAACCAGTATTTTGGCCCATTAGTGTTATATTTCAGAGAATATCTTTATGGTTTGTTTTTAACATGTCCATTACTTGAAGCCTGTCTTTTCCCACTGCAGGCTATAGCCTGAAACATTTTCATATTCATTTCATTTATTTGCTTTCGACAATATGTTGAAGGTATTACAGTATAGACATAAAGCTATGTAAATTTGTAGACCCTGTAGAGCACAGCAAAACTCACTTAATTCCGCTGTTGCCCACGACTTCGTCCGCCTGGTTAGAAGACATAAGTTGTGATTTATACCTGCCCTGTTTTTTTACACATTTTCCGTTGTATCTTCGCTCGTATAAGTCGCAGCATAAAACCTTCCTCAATGAATGGTCTATTCAACACAAAAAGATTTTTTCAATTTGAACCAGTTGTTCCTGAGATTAGCGCGTTCAAACAAACAAACTCTTTAGCTTTATATATTAGTATATAGATAAAGTAGATCGTGTATAACATTATCTAAGGTTTAGTAGTAAGCCTAAAATTAACAACTATATTAACAGATGCAAGGTAAAACGTACTGGCCGACAGCTAAAGGCCAATCCATAGAGCTGTCTGGCGGTATAAAGGTGCTTCTAGATGACGTCACTTGCACCGTACACTGGACTGAACGCAAGCTGACTGTGACTAGCGGAAAAACGGTGCTCAATGTTACTCATTATCAGATCAACGTGTTCCCAGCTAAGTGAGTATAATCTTCATTTATTGTGTGTATATTCATATGTTCCAAATAGTTCAGAGTCACTCTTTTGAGGTGCTTTTCTTCTATTATACCCAAAAAAATATATTAAAATATTGTTGAGCTACAAACATTTTTTTGAGCTATTCGTATTGATACTGACTAAATCTGAACCGCCATGCTACGTCATCCGCGTTTTTGTGTCGGTGTATAGCAATGCGTTGCAATCCTTTAAACAGCGATCGCGGGCGTGGTGGTAGGCCTGCTGGTTGTTTTTTAACTCGTATGTCCAAAAACTAACATTTTAAATATTCTTGACCTACAATCATTTTTGAGCTATTTAAATCCAAATACTGGCTCTTTGGCACTAAGATTTAATCTGAGTGTGCCGCTGTCTACCAAGGTGCAGCGCAGGCGACAGATTATCCTTGACGCACTTTTTAGTCTGTGAAAACAGAACCTATGCAATTATATGCCGTAACGCACACAATGCGCAAGAAGTCCGGTGCACATAAAATCCGTGTAATTCGGGCAGACCGCACCGCGCTGCTCCGCAAAAATTGAACGTTTGCGTTTGAAGTAAAATTGATCGTTTGCTTTAACGCACGCTAACGCAGACGGCGTATACTTTAGTCGGCAATCCGGGTAATCTACTTTTGCTATGGGTGGACGTAGCGCACGAAATGTATGTGTGCATCGATAATGTGCGTCGTGTGCATTGAGTCTGTGAAAAATTCGCGACCGACTTTTTGCGCGCCATGCAGACTATTTGAGCACCGCCGACTCGATCGCACAAAAAGTCTGTCGTCTGCTCTGCACCTAAAACTGCACTTGCAGTGAAAGTATGAGAAGGAGCGAGACAATTAAAGTTGATTGCTATTTACAGAATCGTATGCTCTCCGCTGGTGCTCCTGGCGGACAAGGTCCTGAGCCAGACGTACGACAACAAGCTGAGCAACCAGCTGAGCGGCGCCTGGCTGCAGTGCGGCGCCGGCGCCGGCCGCAGCGCGCTGCTGGCGCTGCTCCTCATGCTGCTGGGCCAGGTGCGGGCCGGACACGTGCAGCTGTGCGGTGAGTGGGACTGACACGTCAGCGGCACACGTATACAACCAGCTGAGCGGCGCCTGGCTGCAGTGCAGATATATACAACATGAATCATGATACAATGCTTTACGAGAGACCCTTTCCGCGTGTGCGTTGTCACGATTCCACAACTCCAAAAGTCTCATTTAACGTGTAATGTAATCTGTTCTAATAAACGTGAAAATTAAGAGACTGCTTTAATTCAACGAATGATTGCCAGAACCAATACCTTAATTTGCTTTTTTACTGATGCACGAGTGAATTACCTACTAAGTTCAGGAACTTAACATAACAGAATACTAATCATACGTTATGTTGCAGACATGCTGGACGCTGGCTGTATTAACCTATACACTCATAGAAGCAATGTACTACAAGACACCAAGTATTTGGCCGACGCCTACAGAACCGCCCTGTTTTACGTGCAAGGCGTACTCTGTTCCGGTAAGTAGGATCTGCTGAAAGATATCTATAAAATCATTAATTTAGAGTAGACTAAAATTTAGACTTAGAATGACATCAAAATTACACTAATATTAAAAAAAAATTGGTACACTTGGTAACACATTTATAACCAGGATGTACACATAGGAGTTCTATCCCGATTTTATATCCCCGTCATGGTCGTATCATTTTGGATGTGTAATGGGTGCGCCCGGGGGAAATATTAAAGTTTTAAATATATTTTCTCGGTTGCGTATCGTTTTAACTGTTTTTAAACCGCGATAAGCGCCAGTATAAAAATAGTTTTATTTCAGCTAAAACGCTTTCAATGTGAATTGTAACTATTAATAAAATTTCTTAATCAATTTACACGTTTTTGTCATGTAGGTTTAATTCTATCGATCAAGATAATTAGATAATATATTGAACAGCTATACGTGCTGCTAAAAATAAACTCTATTAGATAATGTTATATGAAAGTCAGATACGATATCTACCTACTCTTGAACCAGAAAGGGTTTTGAGTGGCTCTATGGTTGTTTTAGTACTCGAAAGTCTTAATTAAGTAAACATTATAATTGTCCTCCAATTTCCACTAGGAAATAAATGTTTTATTCGTGTATCTTCCTTTGCAATAATTCTGGATAATATGAGGATAACAAAACAATACAGCACAGAGGTGGTACTTGTCTCGATGCCTTAATTATGCGATTAATTTCGTCTGTTTCGTTAATTTCAATTCTCAATTTTGGCCAGAAGTTAAAAAAAAAACGATTTTCATAGCAATTACGTCGATAATACACATAATATAAAAAAAACGTGACTTCTTCGATTGACTATAAATTATTTATTGTCCCAAAGGTACAACGATGTTCAATGGCGAGGCAGTCTCACTGCCGTCAGGAGCGGCAGTGCTGCCCCCTGTAACACCGACCCCCTCTCCCAATCCTTCAAACGCCGCTCAGAAACTAAGCAAGTTCTCTCGCGAATCATTCGAAGAGATGAAGCAATCGCCAGGGCTAACAAGCGGCGATATGAAGGACCCCCTGAACTTTCTCGACCCACTGTGGAGCTTAAAGAAAAAGTGAGATCCAAGTCGATCGGTACTGGATGGCCGATGACGCAGAATACAGGGATACTCAACCTTTGGTGTTGAAGCAATCTTTGATGTAGCCCACCGGTATTGAATGCCAAGTATTAATGTTCTTTTAGATTGGGGATTGATGGTAATTAAGGAAGAGGTTGAGTATCACTGGTAAAGTTTAAGCGCCAAACATATTTACCAAAATTGTGGACTTTGTCAGACATGTTTGGCGACCAAATCATAGATTTTAGCAAAGTAATCACCATTCAATCGCAAATGGAAGTTATTATTTATTGCTAAATGTGGGATGTACTGTAGCACATTCCTGTATATTAAATATTGTTTAAAAATTATAATTCCTTTTTTGCACTAAAAGTATTAAGCGATTTTATGAATTAGTTTGTTCAAGTTTATTAGATGATTCACAAAAAAGACTTGAGTAGCATCAATATAATTGAAAACAATTGATAAAGTGGTTCTTGCGAAAACGAAGTGCCGATTACGTATTTAAATAGTTATTTTATATGTTTACTTAATTATAATTTACATGTTTAATATAATGAAAGTTTTGATCAATATTCTAGTGTTATTTATTTATATTATCTTGTAAATAAATTTATAAATTGCTGTCTTTCGTTGACATTAGCCATTTATCACAAATTATAATATCCTTTAAGGATGTCGATAGCACAGCAATCAAGAGATTTCCATTCCAATCGGTTTGTCCAGCGTTATCAATATTTTGTTTATCAGCAATATATAGTAACAATGTGATTTTGCGGAAACGCCAATTTTATTTTAAATAGAAAGTATTGTGTGAAGAATGCCGTGAATTCGTTTATTATTATCACAATTAGATCTGTATGTTGCTGCCTTCTAGCTAAAAACTCTATTCAATTTTACCTTACCTTAACGACCAAGACTTATTTATTAGCCTTGTGTATGCCACTGTACCAAGCCTAACTTACAGACAGCACTCTATTCTGCCTGTAGCGCCATCTCGCTTTTAAAACTGACTTACCTTTTTAAAATATTAAAGGAACAGGTTGCTTCCACAGAATGTTCAGTTTACACCTTTACATTTTAATGTTATTTTTTTAAGAAATTAAGTTTTTGGTCAGTCAGCAACACATGGTTTATATCTACAAAATTAAATAAAACTTCTATTTTAACAGCAGATATCGTGTCAAATATCTAAACAGGAGATTTGTTATTTTACTAGTATTATTTCACAATATTATATCATTATAACAATTTGAAATATCAAGATAATTTAGATAACTATCACTGGCTAAATTTTATGTATAAACTGTCTGTCATTAGAGCATTTAGAAAGGAAATATCTAGGAGGAAAAGAGAGGAAAAGATGAAAAAAAAATAGGGTACCCGGCAAAAATTGTGTGATTGCAGATAATTCTAATAGTATGGTGCTATACCTTTATTTGGTCCACATAAGGACAAAAACTGCTTCATGTATGTCGCCCTCGTTTTATTTCAAGACTGTCAACTAGCAACCCTCATGTAAAGTGTTGCTAGTTGAAAAAAATGCTATTCTGAATGGCTACAACATGTCTATGAAATCTGTTAATCTATAGTCTATACGGTGGCCATCAATGATATTAAATAACAATATTATGAAATTGAGTAGTTTGTAACACGAGAACGAACTGATTATGTATTGAATCTGCATTAAATTCGTATGTATGCAAATGTGATCAAATTAGTATTAATGTTTTCTGCACGACGAAATTATGAAAATTATTGTAATAATAAATAAATTGTCTAAAGTGTTTGTGTGGATTTAATTTAAAATATATTAGTTTTATTTAGAATAAAAAACATAATGACTGCTCTGTACTGTCAAATACTATAGCAATAAAATTAAATAAATTATTTTGTTTCGATTTACGCTCCATTTAAAATTTATTTTTAGTACATTCCTCTTTATTTTCAGTATAATTTTAAGGGTTTTTAATAACATAAAAGGTATTTTTAATGTCAGTATTGAATAACGTTATATTCGGTTCTTCCTCTTATTAAAAATCATCGACAACCTCAAAGTCTCAACGCCCTGTAAACAACATCAAACTCGTAACATTTTAGTTAGATTTATTAAAAAGTAAAATTATTTTGTATTAGGTCTAGGTGAGATACCAACATTTTAAGGTTATAATGAAAGTATCTAAATGTGACGACTTGATCATAACACATTATAGGAAGTGGCATGTAAAGTTTTATAATTAATTTAGTAATCATTGTGTACTATAATTAACAGTTATTGTAACATATAACGAATATTGATGAATTTAATAACGTGTACCTAGTTACTGATATTCATAGCATACTCAATAAATAAATTGGACTGATATATTGTTGTTTTATTTCCGAATGTACTGGCAATCGTCATACTGATAAGGCGTAATCGCCAATCGGTCTACCGGTAGGCACCCACCAATCTTATCTAGGATACCAATTTGCGATCACCGGTATCAACCATTTACGACTTACCTACTAGTGTTTGACTATTATAAGGAATAGCTAAGACCTCCTTATGTCAACTGGCTGAAGGAGGAAAAGAAAATTTAGAGGAAACCAGGAAATAGTTCCGGGGCAGGGCGCATCTTATCGCGGAGGCTGTGTCGCGCGCCGGGCGCCGCCAGTCCGCGCCGAGCCGTCGACGCCACACTACGTGTCACGTGTTGCTCTGCCGCAGCGCGCACGCGCGAACGCGATCGCGACGCACCAAAACATACAAAAATTTCACGCCACCCACTTGACAAAAAGTGACAGTGACATTTCGGGGGGGAACATGGTGACAATAACAAGCATTCGTATTATGTAGTTAAAAAAATATTTTACGTGAATCAGTGAAAAAATTTCAGTGGTACAATCAACTGGTGAATTCTGTGCGATCGATAGGTGTCGCAGTGGTTGTGTTGTTATTTTCAAGGATGGATGGTGGTCGCCCTGAGGGTTAGGCGCGATGATGCGCAAGGAGAACGCCGGCGCGCCCGGCGGGACGGAGTTCTCGCTGGACGCGTCCGACTGCATCACGCTGCAGCAGATCCTGCAGGCCTTCAACTCCACTATCAGCGAGGAGCACGCCTGGGCGCTGTTCTACCAGGCCGTGCGCTGCTACCAGAGATGCCTGGCGGACGGCGCCGCCTGCTACCTGGTCACGGAGCCCAGGCATGTGCTGCTGCATAAGGACGGCACCGTGCACCCCACCACGCTACTGCATCCAGGAGGTCAGTACCTACACCTTATCTGTATTTTTGTAGTGTGACCCCTGAACGAACTTAGGAATCATAGCGATTAATTTTATTGCGAACTTGTAGTTATCTAATTTATTAAGTACCTACCTAAATGTATGGTTATCGGACAGCAAAATAGGCGATAACAGTGGTGAGGTATCTATTATTTTTAATGAACACTGGGTATCACTCTAAGGCAGCATTACTTCCACGTTATCACGTTGCTCAGGTAGGCAAAAATCTTTTGACGTATTGTTTGCGACCTTGTGTTATCAGTAAAGTTGCATCAGCGTTGTGAAGTACCTACCTAATCTGTGCTATTTTAATCTAACCATCGTGCAAATTTATTAAATTAATTATCAAGTTCACTAACAGCTCATTACCGATAAAAACTACTGAACATGATATGACTTGATGATATACTAATATGCTTAGTAATTAGGTAGTATGTGAGAGCCTATGCCCTGTCAGGGATCCTTTAATCAGATTAAGAGTTCATAAGCGCAAACATTAGACGGCAATATTCCAAATCAGCAAATTATTTCCTCGATCTTCGTTTACGACGTACCCGGAAAGATTAGCAGCCGATACCCAATACTGTAGCATGCTAATAATCATTCGCAGCATAGTTTAGATAGGATAGCCGCGCATAAAATCGCCATAGATGTTATCTGTACATTCTTAGAGCATATCAAAGCATTCATCTATACTTTACGTAGAACTTTAATAAGATAAGTGCTTTAAGTACGATGGAATTCCTATACGTGAAGAAACTCATTCATTGGATTAACGTACAATAACTTATATTGCGCAGAATGCCCATTTGTGCATAATGTCATCGGAGAAAGTCTAGGAACGTGTTCTTATATGCAGTCTAGACCGATCATATCGAATTAGTAATTAGTTGATCATGCGGAAACTGATATGATTTGCCATTTCTCATTTGTCAACTGCTGCCAAAAAACTATTCGAAGACCAGTCTGACAGACGATGTTATTAATGTGTACTAAAAGAATCCTTAGAAAAAAAACTTTTATTCCTCCGAGACAAATCAACTCAACCGACTCCAAATTAAGCTTTGATATAGAAACCTTTGATGTAGAGCAAATCAAAGTACGAAATAACATGATTACTATGTAATATAATGTATATGTGTCAGACATCGCTCCAGTTCTTATTGGCACGGCTTCATAGGGTTTTACATCAAAAGTTCGCTCGAACATTCACATAAAGGCATTTGGTATCGACCGCGGGCCGCATTCCCCGCTCATATATTCCTTACTTTTATGAATGTTGCGTACACACGTCCGCATGTCGGTATTATTATTTCAGTGCCCGAACTTCATCTATTATGTTTCATGTTTACTCCAAGTTCCTTATTTACCTTGGATGGAACTTCGCGAACGTTCTTTGTAACTTTTCTAGACTTTTGAAGTCGATATCGTTGATGAGTTTCTCGTAGTTTTAATGCCGTAAGATGTTGTAATAGAAATGGCAATAAGCCATGGTAGGATATTAGACTAGAATTAGATTTGTAAGTTTGACAGTTATCGTAACTTTGCAAGAACTGATTAATTTAACTCCGAATTGTCGGGGCAGTGTCGCAGTGTCGTGTAGTTCTAATGTTTTCGTACATAAATAATATTATCAAAGAGAAGTCGGAAGAAAACCTTACATTAAAAAATTGTATTTATTATCCACTGAATGCGGTCTGAGATAATAATATGTAATGTGGTTTATTTATCTTGAAATGTGATGCAAACTTCGACCCAAAGAGAGCAGAATAAAAAAAAATGCTACCGTGATTGGATCAATGACAAAAATATATGATTTAATTGTTGTTTTACATACTTGCCTTTCTAAAAATAAATACAAATAACAATTATAAATCTACGCAGTATTAAATATCAAAGCTCAGTCAAAATCTTATGAAAACGAGTCCGCATCTCATATGTCGCGGGTCGGGAGTAACATTTCAATAACGCCTTAACACAAATAGTTAGTTCCAGTGATTGCTGGGTATCGTGTGACTATTTCCATGTATCTAGACCGAATGCTGCATTGGTACTAAACATTTTTATAGCAGGAATAGCTCGAGCTAGTCTGGACACTTTCATAATTGTTGACTATATGCTGTTGGGACAAAATAAGTTCCGAATTATTCCATTTTGTGACCAAATTGTTAGAGCGTTGTTCACAAGCAAACGATCAAGTTGACAAACTAGGTGATGCCCAAATTTTGCATTGCTTCATGTCAGTATACAGCAGAAGCGTATAATTATCCAGCTTAAAAAGAAACAAAGCAACCCTGAGATCAAGGCCAGTATAAGTCAACGCAAGCCGACCGTATTTCATGGACGACCTTTTTCAGAACAATACAGCTTCGCGCTGCATTATTCCCGTATTAATCATATCTTGTGGCTATCAGGCCGACCGCACTTATACTTACCATTCCATTGAGTAAAATAGGGTTACATTCAGGAAGGGACTCCTTTTCGTAATAATAAATGGGGTAGTGTTAACTTCCATACATCATTTTACCTATTTCATCCTTATACTTTCATTTATTTGACAATTCAGAGAGCATCCAAAGTTCCTATTCACATCCTACATCCATCCTTGTATACATATTTATATTTACCTATAAGTTAAAACACCATTTTAAATGAAAATGACCTGACATTTATTCCGGGATCTATATCCATATTCATCCCATTTATCGTCGGCCGCAGGTTGACAGCCCCTGAGCCGCGCGCCGCAGCGCCCGCTGTCCGGCCGACACCAATCATTGCTGACATCGCTCCGTCTCTATTGCCTCGCAATAAACAAGCGATTTTGCATGCATGTTTCTATTAGGCTTTATTGCTGACCCATTTTCAAACAACGTTGACTAACAAGGTTAACGTTATAGTGCAAACTTTTTCGTTCTCTTGTTACGAGTACCATTCGTTACTAAGTTTGTCGCGTTGATTGTTTTTAATTATTGCACAATGTTATAATCAGTTAACTGACGTTAATATTGATTTTTAATGCATTTTGTTTGTAGGTTAAGGCGTTAATGTAGTATTGTTTGTTTTCTCTCGCGACCTGATTGTAATGAGTGATTGTGTTGGGTATAAACCTGTCGTTGATAGCAATGATTGACGAGCTTTTAGCAGAAGCTGCTTTCCAGTTGCCAGCAGCTGGTAGTCCACCATTAATTGGAGATCTACTTTTAGAAGAAGATTGTAGTAGAATCTTGGATTTTCGCAAAAATGTTTGTGCGACGTACTATCTTAGAAAGCTAAAAGTGTTTACTTCATGTTGCACATGTTCACAAGGTGTACATAACCCCAAGTTCAACGGGCTTTTATAGTATCTCATCAAATAGCTTGTAGTCATAAAGTCTCTTGTGTAAGTGGTCCAATTATTTTCACTAACACTTTAATTAAAAGTCGCGTATTGCGCATGTGCCGAAAGGGTAGGCAGGTAATTACCCACCACTCCCACCAGCGAGGCTGTCGCGTGCAGAAAGCTGAAGGACTAACGCCAGTTCGATACCTCCACATTGTTACGTTATTGCAGCAAATAATATTCCAGTTTGGTCTGCAGATATGAATAATGTTTGTTTAACGTTAATGGCCATGTGTTTGGTGACTAATGGACAGAACATTAATAATGATGAGTCTGTAGCGTTTAAAGTTAAACAATCGAATTACGTACAAGTACTGATCGCTGTTTGGCGGTCGTGGCCTGAAGAATTTCATACTGGTCACGGAAAGGACGTTGCCCGTCCGAACGACTAACCTCTAGTAGAGAAATGTGTTATAAAAATCCAAAAATAAAAATAAATCAAACTCGGATTATTAAGTTTGTTACTACCTTAATACTCTAATAAACGAAATAGAATGAATATTAGAAGCCTTTGCGCTACAGTAGCATTACTCTTACTCAAAATACTTTAAAGGGGAATCTATAATCTTAGCAGTAGAGAATATTTTGCTATGTATTCAAAGAGGGCTTTCTTTATTCTAATAAATAGTAGAATCTATATTAAGTTGCATAAAGAAAACAATAAATGAATAACACCTAATACCGTCCTATTACTTCCACCTTTATTGAATATTCCATCCGCGTGTTTCCTTTCATTAATCATTATTATTGTAATTAAGTATTACACTAACTGAATCGAATCGAGACGAGCAGGTGACGCACGCCATCCCATGTAAAACAGACATTTCATTGACACACTATTGTTTATGACGGCGGATGTCAAAGTTTTGCCGCAACGCCCCCCATGCGGGATTTGCGCAGTGAAGTATCCCAATGAAGGGATATTTTTGTGAATGATTCTATTTTCATTATTGAGATACGACCCTGTACCAATCTGTTAAGTTATTTCGATTGTTGGTTCTGTTACACTTGGTATCAGAAATGAACTGTCCAGTACTTGCCTATTTTTTGCTCCTCTCACATTCAAATTAGCAGGTAGTCCAATAGTCTAATTAACTCACAGAATATTCTAGAACTATTTACATTTATTGATGATGAATCGTATGTTAACCAAGTATCGAAATCGTCATTCGATGCGTCGAACCTACACCAATTAGGGAAGTAGGTGTAAAACAGATAAAAAACCAGATGCCCTAATAAGTTTCCGTTTATGTTGTGATTTGTTTTGAGAGGGCAAAAACAATGCATCCTCTTTATGTTATAACCTCTTCAATACTTACATGTAAACCTCCTTCAGGTAATCCACTGCGAAGAAAACTTTCATCAGCATTTCTTTGTCCCCATCACGTAACCCATAATAGTTACCACTTTAGAACAGTTGATCACCGATCACCGTAGTCAAGTGCATCACTTTTTGCTTGCGATATTCATGCGTCGTATTGTTCTGTCAGGTTCGTTTCTCTGCGCTTGCGCACGTGAGAAACAGGTCTCGGTCCCGGAAGGCTGAATACTATCAATCGAGATGTTTTTACCTCGCGTGTCATACAAATTACATAGATATCACTTTGTGCTGTTAGGTTTGTTGAACTGTTATATTTAATTATCTTTTTGTTAGTTTAATCTTTTTTTTATGTATTTGGGTATTAGTATAACTATAGGTACAGATGTAAGTGTTTTACGACGGTAACATTACGACATTTTCATACTTTGTCGTAACCAATATTAAATTAAAAATTCATTTCAGTCGATCTAGAATTTACTAGAAATATAAAAAAAAACTGTTTAGGATATGCTTAATGTATTTATTTTACTAAACAGACGCTCCGTTCATTTTCCTATTTCGTTTGTCATGTTTATTCAAACATTTCATAACACACGATAGGAGTTAACCCTCAAATCCACAGTGGGTCACTAAGACCCTTCGAATGACACGAAAAATTAACCGGATCATTGTCATAACAAACGAATAATGTATTTTACGATCGTATAACTGTATTATAACGATTTCTATTTTATTAGTAGTAGTTCGTACCGCGGACTAAATTTTTCTGCTTAAAACCGGATTTTTTTGTTATTTATGAGTATAAAGCTGAAGATAACGATATGGCCTCAAAATCAATGATGGAATGTTATAAAATTGCAACAAAATACGAATTACGAAACATTGTTTTTTCAAAAAAGGCTTTGGGCTTGTTGCTGTGTTTGTTAATTTATCTCGATATACATATTGCAGTATTTTCGACTACTCCAAAATCGTAATACAGTAATCGAAAAATATTTACGTACCCGCGTAAAGTATGCAGAACGATCCATAAAATGTGATAAGTAAACCATATAGCGAGTACTTTATTTGTTTCGGGAGGTAAACTGTGGCTTTGAAGCTTTTACGCGGAATAACGGCACCTACACTTATGTACAAAGATACGAATATTTATCTTCAGATACAGAAATGTATAAAACGTACCTGCATCCACATTCCAGCATCTCCAATTGAGAACGCATCTTCTAGCTTTAAATCATTCAGAAGCAGGCCCATAAGCCATTGATTGCCTCAATTAAAATATTCGTTTTGTAATTTATTTCCCAATAGTAAAATTAATTTCTTGTCGCCAATAAATTACTAGATTCTACTTCAGCAAAAAAACATGGCGGTTTCTTTGACTAGCCGTTACAAAAACCGATCTCCATTGGAATCCTTTTTGTTACTTCAATGAATAGCACTGCCTTCCTAGAGAGGCTTCCGTAAAAAAACTAACAATAGGATTATGCGTTACGAAAATAAACCTTAAAACCGAAGCAATAAAACATATTTTTTTTCTATAAACTTGCCCATTTTCCGAGAACCGTCAGTTCTACAGGTAGGTTCTCAAGGGAGTGAATGACACTTAAATATACTCGTACGCACGTAAAATGAATTGGATCGCAGCCAAAATGATATTATGAATGAACACGCATTTCAATCGACGACGATAAGACAGCAAAAACTAGCTACTGAATAACTTGCTTAAAAGTAATAGGTGTTTTAATAAAAATATAAATTAATTTAATACATTTTTAATGAATTTATTTATTTGTTGGATTAATGTATAAATAACTTTTCCAAATAACAATAAAATTTGGAAACAAAAGCATAAAGTTTTTAATTACCTTTGTAACTTTTTTAAACCCTTAAAAGTGCACGTAATGGCCTTTATTGCCTTGCATCGTGCAAGTACTAACAAAGTAGCAAAGTAAGAGAAAATTCAAGAACAAAATAAATACGCGGACACATCGCATTTAAGTGTTGATATTTCTGAACGAATGTTTAGTTATGAAGCGTCTGCGAATTTCTGTGAAGCTGTTATTGAAAGGAATTTGACTTCGTCCGTTTGCACAATAACTTTTAGTTTTCTTTTGAGGGTTAATATGCAAATACAAGTGAAGTGTTTAAGGCTGTGCATATAGACTGAGGTGTTTGAAAATACTTAGTATTTTGTCATTCAGTAAGAAACAACTAAAGAGCCTAGTTTCAATTAATGTACTTTAAACCGACGATTGAAAACAGCGACTGTGCTGGCCGTAGCCTCAATGTAGCTATTTCATTGATTGTCGGCAAATATGCTGGCTTTGATAGTTCCTTGAAATTGCATTATCGATTAGGCTAACATGACCCAACCTTCATCCATTCTGCTATGTGTGTTAGTATACCAGCCCTTACCTTTTTATTACTTTACTGTTGGAATATTTTCACGTACTTGCCTAATTCAGCTGATCCTAATCAAATATTTGGTGACGGCAGGCCTTTCAAAAACTTAGAAGTTATAATGCAACCTTAAGACCTGTCGCATTTTGATGAATCGATTGCGTAGAACAATGGTACGTTCATATTTAGTTTTAAGATTAGTTTAGCAAAAGAAAATCAAAAGTTGACCTCTTTTGATAACTCCACCTTTCTTTTCCTCGAACAACCTCGTAATGAGATATTAAAAATCTCTCAAACAGCTAGAAAGTCAACAGGGCAGTGAGTCTTTTCAAGTCTATTGTAATAAAATTCATGTTTGCTGGTGTCCACAATGCGATCGTGGTCGCACGAAGTCGTGACCCGACCTACGGAGACGACAGCGCCATCTATTGTGCGAAGATGTACAATTCCTTGGCATTGAAAAGCGCGCATCGAAAATTCAATGGCTACGCTTCAGGTTTCGTTGGCAATGCGATATTTTCGCGATAGTGCAGTGGTTTATAGTTGTTTTGTAATATTAATGAGGTTATTAGATCAGTAAAAGTAAATAATGCTTAGAATAACAGATTTTCGAGAATTTGTTTTCACTGCAAAATTGAGATGGTTAAGGAAATAAAGTTGTAGCTGCAAAATAACAAGGTAGTTGATGATACTTATTGTAAGTATTATCACTATTACTAATTTAGTCAAAACAGACATATGACAAAAACATTAACTGCTTTGCCAATTGCTGACGAACAGTAAACACGTAACTAAATTGTTCGGTATGTAAATAGATAATGTTGTTTACGTAAACAACCATCTTCTCCTGTGATAACACTTGGCAGATGTGGAAGCGGGACAAAACATTCTACTGCGTAGAGTGGCATCTTTCTTCCACAGCTGCATCAGTCCAAGGTGTTGGTCCCTGACCACTTAAAAGTACCACGGGTAATGAAACAATGTATACGCTCGGGGGATCAATTGTTTGAAAAGCTTTTGTTTTAAAGTAAAATAACAGCTCACAGCTTATTACGATGTTTTGTACTACAATTTGTATGAACACAGAACAGGCGTGAGTAAAAAATACTTATTGAGGCTTTTAAATCGATCGAAAAGATTATAATTGAACTTGTTATTTAAATATACGTATTTGTAATATTGATAAGATGTTTTGTACTTTGAATTCGATATTATTAATGTTTGTAAAACCAATTATTGCATAAAGTTAAATTCTTGAATCATTCTGTACTTGTACCGATTACATTACAGATTTGTAAAATTATTTAAAATCTTGAAAAACAATAGCTGTTACATCGTTGCTCATAGTACTATCAGGCTTAGTATTAATAATAGTTTATTTTTAATCACCGTGAGTCTTAGATTAAGGAGAACCACTTAACAATTTTGATAACATTCAAATTCTATTTTAATTATAATTTATCATAGGTTATAATCGAACAAACATTCACAATATTAAACATAGATTACAGTCACGAAAAAATACGAGAGAAATAATAGTACAATCACATCTTTTTCAGAGTTCCGCATTCAAAGAACGTGACAAACATTTGAAATTTTCTAAATTTTTTTATTTCTGTTGCGCTATATTACAATTACGGTATAAAATATTAATATAAATGTTTAGAGGGCCATAGAACAAGCTTAATGGTACGAATCCGTTCGTACGCGAGGACGACTCGCTCTTGGCCCAGAATTAATAATTTGAAAATGAATTAGTGTAAATAATTCTTTTTTACGTTATTAAATATATATGCCTGCCTACCTACTCCTACAGTACAAAGTGTTAATCATAAACAATTTGACAAGCAATAAGATTCAAGACAAAAGTTTTGTTATAACACTAGCCAACGATATGCATGAAACAAAACGTACGTTGCATCTAAGATGGGGTGTCGACGTCCTTGCAAAGCCAAGGTCGATCGATAGCCAGCTCGTGACGTCACGTTCCGCCATTTCGCCGCGTGACGTCATTGTTCTCAAATAAACGTATTACAGGGATAGTATTTTCGTACTAGTGTTTACGTTCTAAAAGCGTAAATGTAACGTATGACTGTATTTAGTGAGAATAAAACCTTTATATGTTTAAACGTTTATGACTATCGTTTACAAAATAAAACTCCTATTAAATTCTCGATATTCTATCCCATTTTTGGCCATTGAAAATGCTTTCGATTACTCTCTGATTTATCTCTCTCTGGATCAGACTTTAAATTTCTATAACATTATTTTGTGAAGTTCATGATAAGGATTTTCATAGTATCCGAAACTAGTCGGGCGATCGCGATAAATACGCGTGAGCAAACCCTAGTATCATTAAATCGTAGTAATGTTAGTATGTTGATCAACAAAGTTAATTGACAATAGTAATTAAGTTCTAATGCCAGTGTTTAACGTAAAGGAATCCATTCATGCGCCCATGTATGTACTTGCGCATAAGAACCTCAAGTGTGGTGCTCAATGCGAAGTCCCGTGATCTCACCCACTCAGCCAATTGGATTACACGACGTAAGGGTTGATAATCACTGCGTTGAGTATTAGTATTAAAAATATTGCAAGAAAGACAGTTATAAAATATAACAACATTTAATTTTGAATAGCGCAATTAGCACAGATGATTATAATTCGATATTTAATCGAACTATATGGTCATTTGAAAGAACACTGTTTTTAAAAACAAAACATAAAATTTTGCAGAAACTCCAAAATTATTTAAATGTTTACTTTAAATCATCATAATGTTTCTTTGCCGTAGTAACAGTATACAACCCGCCAAATCTAACCACATCTGATATTTCAGCTTGAAACTCAACTCAGCATCTACATGTTTCAGTCATAATGTTTAACGACCAATGTTAAACGTTACATGCATCACGCGTCAAATGACGCGCAATGTACCGAGATGTAGCGGTGACGTGCGATATAAACGTAAAGTCGCTAGTGGTAATCCACGTGAGAGTGACTCGTTATGCAAGGCCAGTAGCGTCAACAAGAAGGTTTTTTCTAAGAATTAGAAGTAAATCTTCGTGTCAAAACAATTAACTATAATACTGCATTATTCAATAAACCCATACGCAACGTTTATTCTTAACGGTGTTGTAATTACAATTATTGGCAAAACACGGTACTCAGAAACGATTGCTGATGCGAATTATAATTTAATAGTTAGTGAAATTGCTCTCTTATAGCTTGACCACTTCACAGAAGTGTACAAGTCTATAATGATGGGTATTACGTGATTTTCATTTTGCATAGATGATGATAAATCGCGTTAATGTGTAGCGGTCCTAAGCCACGCGACCGACCGGTCTCGAGCATCGCGCGTCGCACGCAATTACACGATCGATCACAGCTCTTCCTTATTTGCAGCTGAAGCATTCCATATAGGCTCCATAAAACGCGGAGAAAGCTATTTGCACTCGGTAATTGTTGTCCTAAATGTTTTTTAAAGTGATTTTATTGTAACGGACTGAATTTAAATAATATGCCTCCTGTATTTATCTCTGCTAGAAGATTTACTCTTGAATGGTAATTTTTATTGTGATTTGAGCACATTTGTGTTTTTATGGTATTAATATTTATCATTTCGCTTTTCTTTAGGATTCTTTTATGCCTTCATTCATTTGAAATGATTTTTATCGTCAGGATGAATATCTTTAAAGGAATACATTTCTATGTAGAGCAAATCTATAAATAGCGGACACTTCAATGCCATTCACACACTTTATCTTTTACACGTGTATTCCGGATCTACATATGAATATTCCACTACCTAGTTCCTTTGTCTCGCATTACCATCCTGTGTCTTATCAGGGCACAATGCCTATTCTTCTCCCATTCATCAGTTCTTCTCAGCATTCACTTCTGTTCTTCTCATAACACCTTTCAATTCATCTATTTTCTTTTTCCTTTTACCACGAAACTATTTCTGACCACGATTGTCATGTAACCACACACATACGTAACGTTTTTCTTAGTAAAGCACCAGACAAATTATCAATTGTAAAGGATGATCTATCAACTTTCTACTGTTTTGTGTGTAGGTGCCATTATCAAGTAGATAACGAGTCGAGTCGACCTTTGATTGAGTTAAACGCTTCAGATTATCTGGTATGCGTCATACCGGTGCTATGTAATGCCCGATATCATTTTGATTATAATTGAGATATGATTTTTTGTTATTTGTAATTTCTCTTCGATCACATTTATTCGCATGAATTTCTACCTGTTTTACCTGAAGTTTAATTTTGTTAGTCTTTCGTAAAACTACTTCAACATCTATGTTATAATAATATTGGCTCACAGCGCGCCTAATTATGTCATTTAGAATTATTTTTTGCCTGTTTCCATCAGAATGTAATGTCCGCATTGTCCTCAGTAATTTTGAATGCCGAAATCCGCCATAACATCCGCGGTTGTAGCGTCAGCGTCAGTTAGAATATTCCGGCTCACTCTTGTATTCTGTTATTTTAATTGACTTGCGATCTTCCGGCGCGTTTCGTTTGGACAGTGGGAAACAATAAACTTAACGGTTGACTGTAATTGAAGTTCAAGGCCCGTAAAATGGCCGGCCGTAGTAACATTTACATAATACGTTACGTTTTATACTTTGACTCGCTTTCGACAGTTTCGTCTGGAAACAGTGCGTGCGAATCAAAGTTTTTAGTGATCGGGTAATTATACTATGGATCACATAGATTTCGTAAACTGGGATTTGGTCGTACACTGACGTGCATTAAAAGTATTACGTCATATGTTTTGGGCGTTGAAAATCATAATATTCAATCAAAATCAAAACATCATGTTGTGATTTCCAATATTACGGTTCGTGTAGTACAAAATCTGAAACAAGGTACGAATTATTCACACAGAAAAGTTGCATAACATTAGGTCATACATTCAACGACCGCTGAAACGAATTAAATACATTATTATAATAAACACCATGTTGATAGTATGAACAAACACACAACAGCACACGTTATCGTACATCTACAATTCGTCGCAGGCTCCATGGCTGCGCTCGCTTCACTTTCGATTTTGACAGCTAACAAATTGCGTACACCTGATGCTGCTCCATCACAAACTAGATGTCTGAAATTGAAATAATTTAGCAAAATATTACCGTGTACTAAACTATTTATGGCTTTTCTTAATCAAGCCTTAGGCATTGTCTCTCACGAGACTATTTTATCACTTCACACAATTAACATAAAACATGAAGAGTCGAATGAAAAAGCATATGTTCTGAATATATTATTGTACAGTATATCGGTAAAAGGTCCATAAATTATACTGAGATTATTGTCTTTATATTCTAATTAGGCACAAAGTTCCGAGGGATTCCACGGCGTGCCACAAAGCAGGCCTCGACTGTTGATGTCAAGATAACATTCTCAGTCTAATAATGAATGAACAATAGATTCTCACATTTAAACAAGCCAATCCTTTTCTGGCTTACTCTAGGGAAATCCGTTGTAAAGCTAAAGAATGAAATCATGTGACGATGTATTTTTATGAAATGAAGTTACTGTTCTCGCCGCCTTATGTAATAAAATGCATTACTTAAACATTCTTCTTTCTAAGTAATTTTGATTAGGAAGATAAGGGCCCGGCGAAGGTTTTATTTATCACGTCTGACCAAATACGGTCGTGTATTCTATGAGCGATGCACACGTTCTTATAAAGCATTTACCATCTTAGGCAACACCCATTATTTTACCATAGCCATCGATATATTAAGTAATCCAAAGATGCACTCGCCACATGCCGTCGAATTAAAAATTACGCCCTGCATTGAGAAATTCAGTGCGTCGAACCGGAACTCATATTACGTAAGTTTGTGTTTACCATGTAATGAGGCATTTATAAATTGATGAACCGGCTCCTCGGATTGTCGAATTAAAATGAGTGATGTTCGGAATGATAACAATGACATATTTATGGAGCCATCTTCTGAGGTAATCGTAACGACTCAGTTTCCCATTCCCAATGGCATTGCGTCAATGTCAATGGCACTCGGTTTAAATGACTTTTTATTGCACCATTTTCAATTGCTATTTGTATAGCCAGTATAATTATGAAGCATAAATGCATTGATGTTTCCGCGGCCTAAGATTAAGATACAACTTCACGTGATAATCTTGGACTTGAAGATTGTATAAGATTGAAATATGAGGAATGCTATTTGAACACAGTTTGTATTATGGTTAGGTTTTAAAATGAACTACAAAAATGTAGCGTCGAACCTAAACATAATCTAGTCTTAGATGAAGATGAACCCGTACTCAAAAAATGTTTTCTTAACTTTATTTACATGTTAATGACTGGAAAACTATTGTAGCCTCGGGTGTTATCGGTGCACAAGGGAACCAGTTTTAAATCTCAACTCGAAGATAATTTAATGAAATTGTGAGTTTCGTAAGAGTGTACCGTCTAGATACGCTGCCCATCCTTTGTGGCATGGGAACCGAGCGAGACTAGTGAGGGAAGCAGT
Organism: Trichoplusia ni; assembly: GCF_003590095.1. Lineage (NCBI taxonomy): Eukaryota > Metazoa > Arthropoda > Insecta > Lepidoptera > Noctuidae > Trichoplusia > Trichoplusia ni. The sequence continues at coordinate 14,065,123 of NC_039481.1, forward strand.
CTCGACATCTTTTTATATTCTTTCATTATTCAAATCTGCAACAATAAAGAATTGTGCTTATGTTTGTGAATTGTTGACAATTTAATTTGCGGGAAAAAATCAGTTTACAGTTCCTAGTTGCATCTTAATGGCCTTCAAATCGTTTTGTTTTTGTTTTTTAGTTTTAAGAATAACGCTGTCCTTATCTTCGACTTTCATCTCTTATCAAGCTATCTCCGTCGTTATCTTAATTCTATAATCACATTTAAAACGTCGCGGCTCAAACAGCAATTAAAATTATTTGTAATTACCACGTCTGAATGTTTATACGAATGCATCTTTGATTATAATGTTTATTATCTAATTATATATTAATTAACAGAGATGTTTACCTCATAGTCGGTAATATTACAAGCGCTAACAGTTTAATTACGGTTTTAATTCAGCTACTTTTTATTTTGTCGAGTTTGATTAAAGTTTTAGTCGATTGTAATTGCCCATCACTAGTTAATGGTCATGCTGTAGCCTGTGGAGCTCTTTTCTTTTTCTAGTGTATGTAACAAGCCTGTATCGTGGGAAACACGATGATAGGTGCAAATTTCTACCAGCGCAAATCGTTTCGATGGTAGATAACAAAAAAGTGCAGTTAAACTATCCTAAATGGTGTTTGCTCTTTTGTTTTCTTTTAAGATCCGTATCAGCGTATAACGTTTCGTTTCCTTTTACGTAACAATATCTTTTATTTATTCTTCTTTATATAATACATGCAAATTTGGAGGCATCGATTTGAAAAATCATGTAATAGGCTATATTATTTCTTACGGTTGTTTGATTCTATGATAAAGGTGTTAGTAAAAGTTCTCGCTTTGTTCATTTGGAGAGTGAAGGATTTGACAACTTGACAATATCGAGCTTTTCTTTTTCTTCCATTGTGTGATCCTCGGTATGGTCATGTCTGATGAATGATAACGTCAGATAATTTGGTACTGATACGTTTCACGATAGATTCTATAAAGGCTTATGTCTCCCTTGCCTAACGGAAATTGTTCACTTGTTGAGGTTTGATTTTGTTTCCTTCAAGTGAACAATTATTATTTGATGAATGTAACAATACTTGGATTGTAACTTTGGCAAATGTAGCAGGATCCTGATGACATCACTAAGTTTGTATATCAACATTTTGTGACAATTCAGTGGGAGTCTGTTTTTGACCGTTTTATGGTTTTGCCTCCTTTATCGGCCGGTCCTATTGTGTCATAGATACAATCTGCGAGCGACAAAAGAGTTTTAATTTGCCATTCGTGGTGCTTTTAAATGTCCAGCTTTATTATGTAGCCATATTATATGGTCCCAATTGTTCTTTTCATGTTCAAATCCAAATGAATGCTATAAATAAGGACGGACGGGCCAATTTTCAAGTTTAATTATTTTCCTAGAATGGCATTCGAATGTTACAAAAAGTATTCGTTTGCGCATTTCAAATATTTTATAGTCCAATAGATTGAATTTGATTTTTTTTATTTTGTACCCTTATTTTGTCTCACGTTGCATTATTTAGGTAGGTAGACAAATAATTGAAATCTGTTATTGGATAAAGTACAATGGCAAAATATATCAATTTATTTTTCTTCGCATGTTTTTTGATGCAACCCAATATGATTTCAATTTATGTATTTTGAAAAATAAATCAAATCTCGATGTGCAGTGATGTTCTTAATTTCTGCAATAGTGATTTGATTGTGTTTTTTGTTTGAAAAAAGTGACAATCAAAGAGTTTGGCGATCGATTCAGTGACTTCTGACACGGTTCACCGAGTTTTAGCAAACAATTAGATACGCCAACTATATTTACATTTTTTGCGAATGCCAGTATAAAGTAGACTAAGATTTTTATCACGTTTCGTAATGTTTTTGCGCTAGAAGATTATTATTGTTGTTTTTATTTAGTACGACTGAATGGAAGTGTTTCGTTTGTGACATGATGGGCACCTCTTTTGTGGTGACAATATTTTCAATATATGCATGGTCTAGTCCGTCGTGGAAGAATTGAAAAAAATAAAATTTGATCAATCTCCCTTGGTATATTCCCAATTTGTCGGCGACTAACAGTGTAGGCTACCAACAGTGTAGGGTACCGCGCTCATCGCGGCCCGCCTCATATATCACTAGAGATAGGAACTTATGTTTTGTTTACTAATTCATATTTCTAGTAATGTTATTTTGTTCATAATGTAGTTTATAGAGTAATATTAAGTAAGGAATGTGAAACGTAATTTAAGTAATGAATAATTTAATTTGTAATTACGTAACTTGAAATCAACATTGTTTGATTTAACTCGTTTTAACATTTAACTGTGCAATTCTTTTAGGAAATCACCCAGAAACGCCAAATCCGAAGATCGGCCGTCGGAGTAAAAAGTTATTAACGAAATTGTGAAAACTCCAATGAGACGGCCGGAATTTTGGTGTTTCTGGGTCGATAATTAATAAATACAATTAAGTACGTATCTTGTAAGGTGTTATTTAGATAAGAATAACAAATATTTATCATAATAAAACATAAAAAGGTGTATTTAATGTAAAATGGATGAATAAATACAAGGTAAAGGGGTTCGCCAAAGTGAAAATTAACTCCAATACGAGTCTTATTGGGAGTGGCGCACGCGGCGGTAAAGTCTCGTTGTATAAAAGCAGCGGGGCTTTCCGTCGTGAGTCAGTCGCAGCTCAGCTTCAGTACGGACAACATCTACGAAGAAAAATTGGCGAACCTCCGATCCTGATTAGAAGATTTACTCCGTGTTTTCTTCAATAATCCTCTAGTAGAGACGTGGGGTGTGTGACGTCGCATCCTCGGTACCTCGGTACCATCTTAGGTTTCCATCAACGACGCACAGAGGGTGCGTGGGGTACGTGTGCACCAGCGCAAGCAACACACGTACCAAACACTGTGGGACACCGTCCCCGGGCAGTCGACCGCCGCGACCGTAGTCTAACAGCTACCTCGTGGCCATTGGTCGACCGCGCCCACAACAGTTGGTCCTTCGAGCCGGATCCCTCGAAACCTAAGAAGAGGTTGCAAGAAGAAAGAAGATTGAAGACTGCAAGATGCCGGTGACCAGGTCACAGAAGGATGTTCCCTTGCGCCCTCCGTCCCGTCCTTTGGACGCGGCGGCTCCATCGTCAGGGCCAGAAGGGCCACGTCTGCGACAGCACCAGCTAAGGCACCTTCATCAGAAGCAACTACTTCTTCTGGAACAACAGCAACGGAGTACACTACCACCACCGAAGCGACCATGGAGACTGCGACCACGGCGGCATCAGAGAAGAGCAAGGCCGCGAAGAAGGCGAACAAGAAGACCCCAGAAGAGGCCCTGGGGAAGGGGTTGCCGGGTTCCTCCGCAACTCTGAAACCAATGGGGTCGGTCGCCGAGCCAGGTCTACGAAGACGACGAGTTCCTCGGCCAGAAGAAAGGAGCTAGCAGCCAGGGAAGAACTGGCACGCCTGGAGCTGGAGCAGGCTCAGGCGGCGGCAAGATTAGCACGCATCCGCTTGGAGCTGACGCAGTGCGAGGACGAGGACTCTATGGAAGAAGATGAAGACCTGGAAGAAGAAAGGACAGCCCACGTCAAGAACTGGATCGAGACGTCGGTGCTACATGAAACCACCAAGACAGCGGATGTGGACCCAGGACAGCGACCAGCAGAAGATCAGAAGGTGAAGCCAGAAGAAGAGGCTTCTGCAGGAGGTGCTTTCAACGGGATCCAGGCGCTGACTGCTGCTCTCAAGGAAGCCTTCTCAAGCCGAGAAGGTGCGACGGGGCAGCCGAAGTATATCCACGAGTTACCGTATTTCGACGGCAACAGCAGCGAGTGGATGGCCTTCAAGGTGGTCTACGAGGACACAGCTCACATGTTCAGCAACGTCCAGAATATGGCGCGACTAAGAAGAGCGCTGAAGGGCAACGCCAGAGAAGCTATCAGAAGTCTTCTGTACTCGGAGGCATCTGCAGAAGAGGTCATGCAGGCGTTGAAGAGGAGGTTCGGGAGACCGGATGCCTTGATCCTGGCGGAGCTGGAGAAGGTGAAGACCCTGGCGCGGATATCGGAAAACCCCAGGGAAATCTGCGTGTTCGCCAGTCAAGTAAACAACAGCGTGGCGGCCATCAAGGGACTCAAGAAGCCGCAGTACCTGCACTCACCGGAGATCGTGAAGTGTATTGTTGAGAAGCTACCAACAGTACTCAAGTTCCGGTGGTACGACTACACTGCAGCCACGGATGATGGTGAGTTTTCGGACTTGAATCTCATCAGCAGGTTCCTGAACCAGGAGGCCGACAAGTGTGGAGCCTTCGCCGCGCTGGAAGAAAGAAACAGGAAGACAATCAAGCACGCCTCACACGTCACGCGGGACTCGCAGGAGCGGGAGCCCAGGCAGTCTGAAAGAAAGTGTCCGATGTGTGAGGGCGAACATGTGCTGCTGGAGTGCCGCAAGTTCAGAAGAGTTCAGTGCAAGACCGATGGGCGGCCGTGAAGAAGAGCAGGGTGTGCTTCAAATGTCTACAGGGAAGGCACAGAAAGGAGATGTGTCGTAAGCCTCCGTGCAAGACCTGCAAGCGGTGGCACCATCACCTGCTTCATGCGGAAGCACAAGAAGAAGCTTCAAGTAGCAAGGGACGCTACTGAGGCAGCAGCGGTCATGGCGGCCGTGAACACGGTGAGCAGCACACGAGCCTACCTGAAGATGGTGCCAGTAGAGGTCTACGGTACCAAGGCTCCAAAAAGATCCTGGCCCTCATGGATGAGGGGTCGACGGTGACGCTGCTGGATCAGAAGGTCGCCGAAGAGGTTGGCGCTCATGGCAGAAGGGAGGAGCTGACGATCGAGACAGTTGGCGGCAGGCTCATCCAGAAGAAGGACTCACAGCTGCTGGACCTGGCTGTGAAAGGCGTACACCAAGGGGCCAAGAAGATCTTGAGAGGAGTCCGGACCATGGAAGGACTCAAGCTGGCGCCACAGTTCCTAGAAAAGGGAAGAATTGAGCGCTGCAAGCACCTGACGAAGCTCTCCGACGCCCTATACTACGAGGGAGAGCGACCGCAACTACTCATCGGGCAAGACAACTGGGAGCTGATCGTATCCCGGGAAGTAAGAAAAGGGAAGCCAGGTGAACCGGTCGCCTCCAGGACAGGACTCGGCTGGGTGTTGCACGGTACGACAGTGGTGCAATAAAAAGGGTGCAGTTTATTAACACTGCCTTACTGTCAGCTCACCAGAAGAAGAGATGCACCAGGTCATCAAGGATCACTTCGCGATCGAGGCGCTTGGTGTGCAGCCACGCAGACCCTCAACGGACGCCGAGGGACAGCCATCGCCATCCTAGAGAAGACCTGCAGAAGATTGGAAGACGGGCGCTTCGAGGCCGGTCTGCTGTGAGGAACCCAGAAGAAAGGATGCCAGACAGTTATACTTCTGCAAAAAACCGTCTGGCCAACATTGAAAAGAAGATAGACAAGGACCCTCAGCTGAAGGAGGAATACGGTCGGCAGATGGAACACTTCTGGACAGCGGGTATGCAGAAGAGGCTCCAGCGCAACCAGAAGACACCAAGAAGAAATGGTACCTGCCACACTTCGCCGTCGTGCATCCTTTGAAGAAGAAGATTAGGATCGTGTTCGACGCGGCAGCGAAGTCCGGAGGAAAGAGCCTCAACGATGCCCTGCTGCCAGGGCCAGACCTGCTGCAGTCACTCTTCGGCTACTGCTGAGGTTCCGGCAGGACCCTTGGCGGTTGCAGCAGACATAAAGGAAATGTTTCTGCAGGTGCGAATAAGGCCAGAAGATCGAGACAGCCTGCGGTTCCTGTGGCGAGGAGATCGACGCGACGTGTCACCGAAAGAGTACAGGATGACATCAGTCATTTTCGGTGCGACTTCATCTCCAAGCACAGCCATCTACGTGAAGAACCAGAAACGCAGCTGACTTCCAAGAAGAGTATCCAGAAGCAGCAAGGGCGATCGAGCTAAATCACTACATGGACGACTACCTGCACAGCTTCCACACAGAAGAGGACCTAAGAAGGGTACAGCACAGTAGATTTCATCCACAAGAAGGCCGGCTTCGAACTCAGGGATGGGCGTCCAACCAACCTGAGCTACTGCACCGAGTCAGGACCGAGATGACAGAGAAGGTCGAGGTCAACCTCGGGGAGAAGGAAGAGAAGACCCTAGGACTACGCTGGTTCACAGAGAAGGACTCCATCGGATTCAGGGCGAACCTTCGGAACACGCCGGAGGAGATAGCGAGAGGTTTCAAGTGCCAACGAAAAGGGAAGTCACCAGTGCGGTCATGTCTACCTTCGACCCGCTGGGACTGGCATCACCGGTCCTGATTCAAGGTAAGAAGTTACTGCAGAACATCTGGCGCAGTGGCATCGGCTGGGACGAAGAGATCGCAGACCAGGATCACGAAACTTGGAAGGTCTACCTGGAGAAGATGAAGCTCCTACAGGGCCTTCAGATCCCGAGATGTCTGGCTCCACGTAGCACCGAGGGGGAGCTGCACACCTTCACGGATGCGAGTGAAACGGCCGTATGCCAGCTGCAGTCTACTGGAGAGCGCAAGAAATGACGGACCTACCTCGTCAATCTGGTGGCAGCGAAGGTGAGAGTCACACCGTTGAAACCTGTGTCAGTTCCCAGACTTGAGCTGCAAGCTGCCCTCCCTCGGAAGCCGGCTGCACACGCTGTAGAAGAGGAAATGGACCTGAAGGCGAGCAAGAAGACCTTCTGGACGGACTCCAGCATCGTGCTCTCCTGGATCAAGACGGACCCGAGGACCTTCAAGACGTTCGTGGCTCACCGACTAGCAGAAATTGAAGACCTCACCAAGCCACAGGACTGGAGATGGGTGCCTACGGCGCACAACCCTGCGGACGACGCGACGCGTGACGTGCCGGACAACTTCGACAACAAGCATCGCTGGTACACCGGCCTGACTTCCTGCGACAAGAAGAAGCTCATTGGCCAGCAGCGAGGACCTTCAGGAAGGAGACCACGGGCGAAAAAGTCGACGGACGTCGTGGCTACAGCGAGCGTCGTCAGCCGACTCCAAAGCCAGAAGATTCTCGTCATGGAAAGACTTCAGCGGGCAACGGCGAGGGTGCTGCAATTCATTCAACTCTGCCGTCCCATAGGCCGGGTCAACGCATGCAAGACCGACCCGACATGGCGGTCATCAAGAAGAAGGCCCGGGAGTGGGAAGGCGACCGACGTCCTCGAAGGAAGAAAGAAGATACATACCCCTCAGTCCGGAGCTGCTGGAGCAGGCCGAGAAGTTGTTGCTGAGGGAGAGTCAAGAGAGAAGCTTCCACGAAGAAATACGACACTTGCAGAAGGGGAAGCAACTCGAGGGCAACAGCAAGTTGAAACGACTCGACGTGGTATTAGATGAAGACCTGCTGCGAGTTAAAGGAAGAATCGACGCGATTCAGGGCGTCTCGAGGAATTTCATACGGCCCATCGTGCTCGACAGTAAAGACCTGATTGGAAGACTTATCTTGGAAGACTACCACCGTCGCTTCAATCATGGGAACCACGCCACGGTGATGAACGAGGTCCGTCAACGATATTGGGTGCTGGGGCTACGCTCAGCATTGAAGACTGTCCAGCATCAATGTCAATGGTGCAGAGCAAAAGAGGGAAGCCTGGAGAGCTGCCGACGGGGAACCTGCCCGTCGAACGTCTGACGCACAGTTGTCCACCCTTTACATGCACTGGCGTCGACTACTTCGGGCCGCTCTCCGTCACGGTGGCAAGACACCACGAGAAGAGATGGGGCGCTCTGTTCACGTGCCTTACGACGCGAGCGGTGCACATCGAGCTGGTTCCGTCGCTGTCAACCGACAGCATGCTGATGGCTTCAGGTTGCTGCAGAAGAGGAATGCCGAAGACCATATACTCTGACAACGGGACCAACTTCGTCGGCGCCAACCGTGAACTTCAGGAGGCACTGCAGGGAATGAACAAAGAAGACCTAACTTCTGAAGCCGAGAAGATCGACATACAATGGAAGTTCATCCCACCTGGCGCGCCAAACATGGGCGGCGCTTGGGAACGTCTGGTGCGCTCCATAAAAACCGCACTGGACGCCACTCTACACGAAAGCATCCACGAGAGAGGTCTTCACACCCTCCTGCTGGAGCTGAGCACACGGTGAACTCACGACCACTGACTCACCTCTCCGAGAACCCTGAGGAGGAAGCACTCACTCCAACCACTTCCTCCTTGGCGCTCCTGCGGCACTGCGAGACTCGGCCACTTCGGCGACAAGCGAGCTGGTGGGACGACACACCTGGAAGGCGACGCAGCGGCTTGCGATCACTTCTGGCAACGCTGGCTGCGCGAGTACCTGCCGACCCTGCTGCCAAGGAAGACTCGAGGTGGAACCTCACCCACCAATCTGCGGGTCGGCGACGTCGTGCTGATCGTCGACCACACCCTACCAAGGGACACCTGGCCCCGTGGAAGAATCGTTCAAGTGTATCCAGGCCCAGACGGAAGAACCAGGATCGTCGACGTCGGGACCAGAGGCGGCGTGCTGCGGAGACCCAGTTCGCGAGTGGTGCTGCTGGTGCCGGGAGAATCGCCGAGCCAGGAGGATGGTGCGACGCACGAGGGGGAGAATGTCGGCGACTAACAGGTAGGCTACCAACAGTGTAGGGTACCGCGCTCATCGCGGCCCGCCTCATATATCACTAGAGATAGGAACTTATGTTTTGTTTACTAATTCATATTTCTAGTAATGTTATTTTGTTCATAATGTAGTTTATAGAGTAATATTAAGTAAGGAATGTGAAACGTAATTTAAGTAATGAATAATTTAATTTGTAATTACGTAACTTGAAATCAACATTGTTTGATTTAACTCTTTTAACATTTAACTGTGCAATTCTTTTAGGAAATCACCCAGAAACGCCAAATCCGAAGATCGGCCGTCGGAGTAAAAAGTTATTAACGAAATTGTGAAAACTCCAATGAGACGGCCGGAATTTTGGTGTTCTGGGTCGATAATTAATAAATACAAATTAAGTACGTATCTTGTAAGGTGTTATTTAGATAAGAATAACAAATATTTATCATAATAAACATAAAAAGGTGTATTTAATGTAAAATGGATGAATAAATACAAGGTAAAGGGGTCGCCAAAGTGAAAATTAACTCCAATACGAGTCTTATTGGAGTGGCGCACGCGCGGTAAAGTCTCGTTGTATAAAGCAGGGGGCTTTCCGTCGTGAGTCAGTCGCAGCTCAGCTTCAGTACGGACAACATCTACGAAGAAAAATTGGCGAACCTCCGATCCTGATTAGAAGATTTACTCCGTGTTTTCTTCAATAATCCTCTAGTAGAGACGTGGGTGTGTGACGTCGCATCCTCGGTACCTCGGTACCATCTTAGTTTCCATCAACGACGCACAGAGGGGTGCGTGGGTACGTGTGCACCAGCGCAAGCAACACACGTACCAAACACTGTGGGACACCGTCCCCGGGCAGTCGACCGCCGCGACCGTAGTCTAACAGCTACCTCGTGGCCATTGGTCGACCGCGCCCACAACACATTCTTGTGCTTCCGAGGGCTTCACAATCACTCAAGTCG